>NC_056737.1:1141554513-1141649513 GCF_019279795.1 Protopterus annectens
AGGCTGTCAAACTTGCTTCTCTGGCGTGAGGTAGGCCATCTGGGAAGTTGTATTCAAGCTTGCTCCCAGGAATACTATTTGTTGGCAGGGTACTAGGTGTGACTTCTTTTCGTTTATGGTGTACCCCAGTGAGGTTAGTAGTTTCTTTACAAATGCCAGATGATTTGATTGTCTAATTCAGGCAGAAAGCCAGGACATACTATCATCCAAGTATGGGTATATTTGAATATTTTTTTGCCTGCAGAATACAATGACTGGAGCTAGGCATTTCTGAATACTCTGGGCGCAGTAGATAAGCCAAAGGGCAGTACAGAGAACTGTTAGTGCATGTAGCCTGCTCTGAAGCATAGGTATTTTCTGCAAGATTCCCTTATTGGGATGTGCAGGTAAGCTTCCTTTAAATCCAATGTTGCCAACCAGGCATTTTTGCCTAGCATGGGAAGCAGCTGATGAAGAGTTAGCATTTTGAATTTTGGGATTACCAAAAAAGTGTTTAGCATAGACAAATCCAGGATAAGATGCCAGGAATTGTTTTTTCTGGGTACCAGGAAAAGTCGGGTAAAAACCTTGCCCTCATTCCTCTTCTGGGGCAGGCTGAATAGCTCTGATACTTAGAAGAATAAGAACCTGCTGTTGAGCCTCTGCCCACTGATTTGGGGCTAGGTCTGGCCAACCGTTTGGGGTTGGTAAGGTGTGGAAGTGGAATGTGTATCCTTGGAAAACTATTTAAAAACCATTTGTCTTGGGTAATGAGTTCCCAGACTTTTGCATGCAGGGCGAGCTTTACTCCTAAGGGAGCAGGCAGTTAAGCAGGGCTTGGAAGGGTTGAGGTTAAGTCACTGTGACATTTTTCCATAGTTGGGTGGCTTACTACTTCCAGCTTTGGAAGTGGGAGCCCCTCACTGCTTAGGCCTGTGTGTAGCCTGAGACTGTAACCTAGGTGGGCTGCTGTTCCTGGATTTGGAGTGAGAAGGCCTGGAAGAGACTGGAAAGGACCAATTCTTAGAAGGCCAATGCCTACTAAATATGGGAGGCTGTACTTGTAGGAAATCTTTAACAGTTTGTATAGATTTAGCTTTTTCCTCCATCTATTTAAGGACTTCTTCTGCCTTGTTAACAAACGGTCTTGGTTTAAGGGAGCATCCAGTAATTTAGCTTTAACATGACCTGGCAAGTTTTGCTCCTTAAGCCAATCATGCCTTCTAAGTACAGACCCAGTGACAGCAGTCCTGCAAGATGCTTCTAGAGTCAAAACCACATTGCAAGGTATGTTTACCAACTTGTTCAGCAGAAATCATTAAATCCTGTAATTCTTTATGTTCAGCACAGTCAGGAATCAACATCATTTTCTGTTTAAGTAGTCCTATAATATGCTGCTGATACTTTAACATATGAAACTGGCAATTTAAAGCCCTAATGGCCTAAGTAGCAGAAGTGTATACCTACTTACCTCATCTGTCCAAGGCCCTGGAATCTCTATCAGAGGGGGTAGGGTTTTTGGTAGCAGTAGCCTTAATACCCTTTGGTCCTTGGGAAATAGTCTGGATCCGCAGTAGGATTCTTGAAGAGGAACTTGAGAGTCAGGTACTCTGTAATACCGGTTAGGTTTTCTGGGAGCTGGAGTTAAAGTGTCTGGGGCCAGGCTAGATTCCAAGAAAGCATCATCTGCAATGTCCAGAACAGGAGGGACAGCTAAAGGCCTGTGTTGAGGGAGGAGTAAGAATTCCATAAGCTTCTTTTTGGAGTCAGAGTAATCCTGGCTTTTTCCCAGCCGAAATGCTCCCTAACAGTGTGCAAGGGCTCACCAACAGAAAAATCTTCTGGAGGGGGAGCTGAAGGAATGGAATCCTCTGCATCAGAATCCTCATAGGTATACAAGTGTAAATCCTGGTAATCAGAAGAAACAGAAATTCCAGAATAATGATCAGAAGTATCAGAAGGAAAATCAGTTCTAGGTCTCTTAGAAGGGGAAGACTGGCTTCCCCTAATTAAAATAATAAGGTCTTCAGCCATTCTAAGCATTTGTTTTTTAGGCATATGGGCCTGACCATGTGGTTTGGACATCGGTTTTCTAGGCGTGGGTTGAGTTTTAGGCCTGGATGAAGAAGATGGCATCGGTTTAAAATGCAAATCTGTAGGCCTGAATACACCCTAAGAAGCCGGTGTCTGCACAGCGGCTCCGGACCCATCAAAGAGAGAGAGCAGGTTCCATAGTCGAAAGAGCATCTTGCAGCATACCAGACTCCGAATGGGTAATAGTAGAGGCCAGTGTATCTGAAGTAGCGGGTATCGGGTGCTGCAAAAGCACCTCACTGAGTACCGGTGAACTGGCGACTAGCTTAATGTAAGTGTCGTCAGCAGTTTTGGACCTATGCTGTCTGTCTGTCTGTCTTTATCCTTATGTTTTTTCGGAATATCGGTAGTCGGATGGCTGATCGAAGCCATTTCTGGATAGTTATACAGAGTACCAAAATAATTTGCTGCAAAAATAGACTGAAGACGAATAGTTCGGGGGATGAATAAAGCACAAAACTGACAGCGACAGACGTCGTGGTCTGTGCCTAAGCAAGGAATGCAGTACGACTGGAAATCTTTGAGGTATTTGCTTTCCACAGGCAAGACAATTGTTAACTTTTACTAACATCAGTTAAGAGCAAGGAAAAAGGGTCCCCAACAGGGTACTTAGTTTTTTTGAAAACTTCGGTTCTGAAACTCAAACAAAAATTTCAGTAGTCAGCTGACCGGCACATGCGAACTGCTTCTGCTTCGGGCACCGCACAAGAAAGACTGATGCAATGGCATCGGCTGCATGTTTTATACCCCCGACGACCTGACATCATGGAAGAAGAGACAGCATCCGATGCAAGAATCCAAGACTTTGATATTCTGGCCGGCTGAGGGCTACCTGCAGGCAGATAACCCAAATGTAATGACTGCAACAGTGAAACACAAAGAACATTGCTCCACCGCCATTAGTGCCTGTAACTCAGACACTCTTCTTGCTGAAGAGATAGCTAGAAGTAAGGCTGTTTTCCAAGAGAAGAATTTTAACTCTGCTGAAGCAGCAGGTTCAAAAGGGAGAAGTGTGAGCTTTTTCAGTACAAAGCTAAAGTCCCAGGCCAGGGTGGGAGCTCTCCTAGAGGGCCTTAAATTATTAGCTCCTCTCAGGAGCTATTTGATGAGAGGGTGAGAAAAGAGAGGAGGCTCAGTATTATAATGAGCTGAGATGGCAGAGGCATGAATCTTAATAGATGAGAAGGATAGGCCTCTGTGGAGGCAGCTCTGCTAGGTAACCAAGGATTTGAGTTAAGTTGGGCACAGCTGTGTCCTTTCCTTGAGACGGACTCCAAGAACAACACCTTTTCCACTTTTCAGCATAGGATTTCCTAGTATTAGGCCTTCTGGCCTCAAGGATGACGTCCAGCACCTGTTTGCTGAGGGATGCTGGTGGTGTATTCAGGGGATAAGCCAGGATGCAAGGTTTAGGATTTGCAGCTGTGGATGCAAAATCTCTCTCTTCTGCTGAGACAGCAGAGAAGGTGTCTGATGTAAGTGCCAGAGTGGCACTGCTGTCAGACTGCGCAGGAGTGGGTACCAGTGCTGGCGTGGTCAGGCTGGTTGCAATAAGGATTGTCCTTGGCCTGTCCTGTTTGATCTTGAGTAGTACTTTTGAGAGGAGGGGCAGAGGAGGAAAGGCATAAATTGAGACGTTTTCCCCAAGGCATAAACTGAGACGTTTTCCCCATGTAAAGGATAGGTCGTCCACCTTCCAGGCTCTGCTGAGGGTTCCTTGTGCAAAATTTGCTCAATTGGTGGTTTTGGGGGGAAGCAAAAAGGTCCACCTCTGGTGTTCCCCACCTCTGGGTTCTAAGTTTGAATGAGTTGGGTTCCACGTTCCACTCGTGTCCAGTAGATTTCTGCTCAAGTCGTCTGCCAGTGAATTTTGCTTGCCTGGCAGGAATTGAGCTTGTAGGTGCACTTGGATGCTCAAGGCTGTGTTCCACAGAGCCATGGCTAACCTGCAGAGTGGTTAAGAATGAGTCCCGCCCTGCTTGTTTATGTACCACATAATTGTCGTGTTGTCTGTCTTTATCAGGAGCTGTCCTGGAAGGATAAGGTATTTGAAGACTGTCAAAGCATTCTGCAGAGCTAACATCTCTTTTTGATTGATATGCAGGGGAATTTGTTCTGGGCTCCATTTGTTTTGAATGCATTTTCCTGCCATGTGAGCCCCCCCATGCATAGTCTGATGTGTCTGTTGTCAGGGTTTGGGCAGCGAGGGGTTGAGTGAAAGGAAGTCCCTTGTTGCGGTTGCATGCTTCTGCCCACCAAAGGAACTCTGCCCTTAGACCAGGTATGATAAGAATCACTTGTTTCCAGGTCCTGAGAATGTTGACACCAGAGACATTTTAAGTACTATTGAAGTTTCCTCAAATAAAGTCTTGCATATGGAATTAGCAGAATGCATGAGGCCTTGACCCCTAGGGCTTGCAGTATTTTCCTTGCTGATAGCTGGGTTTTGTTGGCCATTAGTAACCAAACAACGCAAAAAATAAGAATAAAAAACACACCAAACAGCCAGTAAGTAGCAGCAATTCTCCTTTATCTTCTCAAGACCTGGTACCTCGGCATCTCGCCTTCAATGGGTCACAATACATTACAAAAAGTAACAGTCTTTATACACAAATCAATTACATCAATTATTCAATTAATTATACAATAACTTCAAAAATGGAGGGAAAAAGATTTTTTAAATTATTATTTTGAATAGCTTATATATTTTTATATATAAAGAATATCCCAATGCATTAACTAATTTCCCAAAAATACTAAAAACTTCATTTATATTGTTAATTAATAATATATATCTCTCATAATATAATTTCTTATAATATGTGAATTATGGAATATAACATATAAAATAAACATTAAAATTATATTTTAATAGATTCAACAATGAGTTGATTCTTCAAATACCTAATTCTAAGTTCAAGCCAAAAGGCCTTAATGTATTAAACTTCAGAATCATCCTAGTTTCAAGTTCTAACAATTTATCACAAATATTGTCACCCTTAGTGCAATGAGGCTTGCCTAATATGCTAAATTTTAATATGCTAAATTTTTGTAATGTATTGTGACCCATTGAAGGCGAGATGCCGAGGTACCAGGTTTTGTTGGCCATTAGTTTGAAATAGTTTGTCAAATGGACCTGCTTTTCTGGAGTGAGGAATGCAATCTGGGAAATTGTGTTCAAGCTTGCTCCCAGGAATACAATTTGCTGGCTGGGCACCAGTTGTGATTTTTTTTCACTGATAGTGTATCCCAGTGAAGTCAGAAGTCGTTTTACAAATGTCAGGTGCTTAAGTAGCAATTCCTGACTGTCTGCCTGAATCAGGCAATCATCGAAGTATGGGTATATTTGAATATTTCTCTGCTTGCAGTATGCAATGGCTGGAGACAGGCATTTTGTGAATACTCTGGGCGCAGTAGATAAGCCAAAGGGAAGTGCAGAGAACTGACAGTGCATAGAGCCTGCCCTGAAATGTAGATATTTCCTGCAAGACCCCCTTATGGGGATGTGCAGCTAAGCTTTATTTAAGTCTAGGGTGACTAACCAGGCATCCTGTTGCAGTGTACACATTTTGAATTTTGGGACCACCAGAAAGGGGTTGAGAATTGATAGATCCAGGACAGGGTGCCAAGAGCTCCCTTTTTTGGCACCAGGAACGGTCTGGAGAAGAAACCCTGTCCCCTTTGTCCTACTGGAACAGGTTGAATAACCCTGATATGGAGAAGGAAAGTACTTGCTTTTCAGCCTCTGCCCACTGGTTTGGAGGAAGGTCTGGCAAGCTGCTTGGTGTTGGCAGTGAGTGGAAGTAGAATCTGTATCCCTGGGATACAATGTTTAGAACCCATCGGTCCTGAGTAATGGACATCCAGTTTTATGCATGAAGGGCGAGATTTCCTCCTAGGGGCACAAGTACTTGGGCATGGCTGGGAAGGATAATTGGAAAGTCAGTGTGAACTTTTTCTGTAAGGGGGTGGCTTACCACTTCCTGGTTTTGAGGTGGAAACACTCCATAGTTTAGATCTCTGCATACCCAGAGTCTCTAGTCTTGGTGGTCTGTTTCCCCTGGATTTGGACCGAGAAGGCCTGAGAGGGACTGGAAAGGACCAGTTTTTTGAAGGCCAATGCTTACTGAATCTAGGTGGCTACACCTGTAAGAAATCTTTTGACGGTTTGCATAGATTTAGCTTTTTTTTCCATCTTTTTAAGAACTTCCACTGCTTTTGTGCCAAACAAGCATCTAGCAATTTTGCTTTGACATGGTAAGGCAAGACTTGTTCCTTTAGCCAAGCATGCTTTCTCAGTACAGACCCAGTGACAGCAGCCCTGCAAGATGCTTCTAAGGCATCAAACCCACACTGCAAAGTATGTTTACAATTTGGTTTGCAGAATGCATTAACTTGTAAATCTTTATTTTCTGCACAATCTGGAAGTAACACCATTTTTTGTTTAATTAGTTCCATAATATGTTGCTGGTGCTTCAACATGTGAAACTGGCAACTCAAAGCCCTGATGGCAAGAGTTGCAGAGGTATATACCTTCTTATCCAATCTGTCTAAAGCTCTAGAATCCTTGTCTGAATGGGTAGGGTTTTTGGCTGTAGTAGCCTTAATGCCTTTAGGTCCTTGGGAAATGGTCTCTAGATCTGTAGTAGGATTCTTAGAGAGAAATTTGAGAGAGTCAGGTACTTTGTAGTACCAGTCAGGTTTTCTAGGAGCTGGTGGTAAGGTGCCAGGAGTAAGACTGGACTCCAAAAAGACCATCTACAATATCCAGGACATGGGGTATAGCTAGAGACTTGTGCTGAGGCAAATCTAAAAATTCCCCGACTCTCTTTTTGGACGGAGGACAGTCCTGGCATTCCCAGCGGAAATGCTCTCTTAAGGTATGCAAGGTTTGATCAAAAGAAAAATCCTCTGGAGGGGAGGCAGAGGGAATGGATTCCTCTACATCTGAATCCTCACAAGTAGATAAGGGTATGTCCTGGTAATCAGAAGGGTCAGAGTCATCAGACTCCTGGTCTGTAGAATCAGAAGGAAATTCAATGTCTTTTGGCAGGGGAAGGCTGGCTTCCCCTAATTAGGGTAATAAGGTCTTCAGTCATTCTAAGCATTTGTTTTTGTGGCATGGGAGCTTGAGCATGCGCTTTGAACATCGGTTTTCTAGGTGTGGTATGAACTCTGGGCCTGAGAAACTCGGTAGTTTTAAATTGGAAATGAAGCTGTCGATTTAATATGAATATCGGTAGGTTGGAATACACACTCAGAAGCCGGTGCCTGCACAGCGGCTTCCGACCCATCCAAGGTAGAGACTTCCGCAGGTTCCATAGTCAAAGAAGCATCTTGCGGCATACTGGACTCTGAATGAGTCTCAGCAGAGGCCTGCGAATCTGTAGAAGCGGGCATTAGGGGATGCAAAGGTGCCTCACTGAGTACCGGCGGACGGGCGGCTAGCTTAACAGAAGCATTGCCAGCAGTTTTTGACCTATTCTGTCTGCCTCAGTCTTTGCACTTTTTCAGATCATCAGTAGTTGGACGACTTACCAAAGCCATTTCGGAATATGGCGAATGACAGCGAAAGAAATTAGCTAAAAAATAGCCTGATGACGAATGGTTCAGACATTAAACAAGGCACAAAACCAATGGTGAGGGATGTCATGGTCTGGGCCTAAACAGGTGATGCAGTAAGAATGAAAATCTCTGCGAGGTATTTGCTTTCCACAAACGCCGAGAGATTTTCCACAAACCAAAACTATGTAAAAGTCACCAAACTCAAGCGTCGGGAAGAGTCCACCAGTTTATTGTTGAAAATAGTTTCAAAATAATCCTCTTGCAAATGTTACAAGCAGAGATGGATAAAACCACACCACTAAAAACAAGGACCACAATAGTCCATTAAAATTACTACACACGAAAAATATATAAAGCGCTTTTCGTTCGGGTTCATACCCGAACTTCATCAGACAAGTTTGTGGTCCTTGTTTTTAGTGGTGTGGTTTTATCCATCTCTGCTTGTAACATTTGCAAGAGGATTATTTTGAAACTATTTTCAACAATAAACTGGTGGACTCTTCCCGACGCTTGAGTTTGGTGACTTTTACATAGTTTAGGTATTTGCTTTCCACAGGCAAGACAATTGTTATTTTTTTCTGACATCTGTTAGAGCAAGAAAAAAGAATCCTCAACAGGGTACTTAGCTTTAGAAGACTTCAGGTCTGAAACTAAAAAAAAATTTAAATTTCAGGTAGTGGCCGACCGGCACTTGCGAACTGCTTCAGGCTCCTTCTCGGCAAGGAAGACTGATGTAATGACATCGGTTGCATGTTTTATACCCCTGATGACCTGACGTCATGGAAGAAGCGACAGCATACAATGCAGAAATCCCAAGACTCTGGTATTCGGGCCGACTGAGGGCTACCTGCAGGCAGATAACCCAAGTGTGATGACTCCAACAGTGAAACATGAAGAACATTAGGAAGTCAGTAAAAGTCTGAAAAGTGGCAAGGGGAGAGGCAATGCTCAACTTAGGATAGAGAAAGCTGGTAGGCACCAATTTGTGCTTTGCACCTCACAATACATTAATCACATGACCAAGAGGTCACCTTATACTGCAAGTAAGGGACCAAAACTTTGATGCGAGTAACATCCCTGCTCTGGGCCAGTAATCAAGAAGCCTCAATCTTTACCAATGACACCAGATGTACCTCTCTGCACCAAGCACAATAAGAGCACACAGGGAACACACTCCAGTCCTGGGGCTGGGCTTTCCTCTCTCTTGTTAGGCCCCAAATAAGACTACACTGACCACAGTTGTAGAGGCGAGTCCTCAGCCAGGTGTTCCAATCCAACTCCACCACCCTCTAAAACCAGTGCTCTGTGTCCTTGCTACATGTATCTGCCACACACACCTGGGAAAGGCTGGCACAGATTTACCAGCTATGCCTCCTCTGCCCAGGCTATCAGGTAGATACTGCCACCAGAACATTCCAGAGCCAACTACTCTAAGGCTCTTACAAGGCTACCTAATTATACTGGATGAAATTAATACTAGTACAAATGGCAGTGTTTGACCAATGCAGCAAGGCTTTCAGAAGTGGCCAGAGTGTCATCATCAAATAAATACAAGTACTTTCAAAGGTTAAAATATTACCTAAAAGACCAGCCACAATGAAAAGTCTAAATATTCTCAATATATAATAAAAACATGAAAATACTAAATATCTATTTATAATAAACAGAGTTTCAATCACAGGAAATATTACAAACACAGATGGAAAGGTGGACACAAATACAGAAAAACAATACTTAACTAATCTCACTATATTTTCCTGACCAAACTAAAGAATTACTGTCTTCTAGTTCACTTAGTAGAGCAAGGCAAGATGAAGTGGCTGAGTGGTCCTTTGGTCAGGTTTCACAAACAGACTGCTGAGAGCTAAGTGACATCTGTCACTAATATCCAAATATCACTTCAGTGCTGGATTACAGAATGACATCACCTACATCTGGCCATCTGACTCTGGTTCCCACAGTACCCCCTTTACTAGAAACTGAGTCAGAACCTAGCACATGTGTTACCATATACACATATGGAGCTTTGTTGAGATGTGTTACAGCATCTGAAAGCTATAAAACCATTTCATAAACTTCCATCATTCAAGGGTAGCAATTAGTTCACCCCTAAGGACAATATAGTAGGATTCCTAGTCCTGGTTCTCAAACATTTTGTCTCTGGCTGCAATCAGAACTGTAAGATGCAATCTTTATGGCCCAAACCAGGTAATTTAATTTCAGACTATTTTTCAAAGTTAGGTAGACTAAGATTAATCTCTTCTCTTCCAGTATCATCTGTTAGAATATATTAATTTCACAATTACAATACAGACTGACATACAGGTGTATTTCTCATCTGTCCAGCAGGACCCACTACTGGTACATGTTTAACACATGCAGTTTTACAAATACATTTTCAACACAGGCACCTGTACAAATCAGTTTTATATACAAATGACATAGAATTCTTTGCAAAACACCAGCTAGATATGCTGACATATGTTACACATCCACTGCCCTGCTTCTCCTGGCATGGCTGGCAGTACTCCACATCACCACAGTAAGCACCAAGAACCTTTTCATACACTAAGACCTCTGGGAATTCCACCTTCTGAAATCACATATGGGTCTCCTCAGCCAAAAGACTTATCTCTTGGGAAGCATGTTGGATATACATGTCTAGAAGAAGGTGCGAAAAACTGGAGAAACCCAAGTACCATCACATCCAGAGGACTTGGATGAACCAGACTCAAGGGACAGGGGCTGTGAAAGCAACCATGTATGAGGCCTCTGGACTGAGTAACCAGAGCTGTCCAAAATGACCTCAGTTTTCCAGTACTTGCCCCTCTTATTGGCATGTTCTTTCTTTGGCAGGATGCTCCTGGAGGCTTTGGCTCATGCCAAAATAGCTTGGAACTAGGCACTCTGTTTTTGGAAACAAACTCCTAGAGTAATTAATGCCCATTACGGATTGTCCTTGGCATGAAAGCTGTAGAATATGTACCAGAGTCCATGTTGTGATCGGGCTCAAAGTATAACAGGCATGTATTATGAAAATCCTTGTGGGGGATTAGTTTACTGCACACAGCACAATTATGAACATTCACAAAAAATACTCTTTAGCAGACATAAGAGGAAAACATATCCCTAACTGGGTACTCAACTAGTTGAAATTAAGCTGACGAAAAGACTGAGTGCTGTCAAACACATGGGCATGTACACTGCATGGCACAAAAGATCTGAAGATGTCATCTGATGCACCTTTTTAAACCAACATACTTAACATCTTACTAGGAGGGCAACGGCCAGAGGTCTAGGGGAGGGTAAAGCTCTGGAAGTCAGGCCAGCTATGGGCTACCTGCTTGCAGAATATCTGAAATACAAGGACTTCAATACTAAATACTACAAGCATATAAGCATCTTGGATTTTTCCAGAAACCCCAGAAAAAGAAGAAACCAGGGAGAAAAGCATTCAGGAGATCAGAGGGACACATCTTTATCACTGCATCTCTGGGGTGTCCTCCTGAGAGAGGATTAAGGAACAAGTTAATGCATTTGGCAATGGTTGGAGATTCAGATTGCAGCAAAGCTTCCACCAATGCTAGAACAGCATTCTCATAACTGACTGGTTGACACAGTATTCAAGAGGCATCAGCAAGTCTAGGCATGTCCACTAATAGGCTCATAGTCTAACCACCACTAAGGCATTTATAAGCCTAGCCATGCAGTACAACCCAGTTGCATACCCTCATAACATGTGCGTCCATATTGGAAGGGTATGTTAGTTAGGGGGTTGCTAAAAAGTTATGTGGAGGAGTGTATTGCTAAACATTCCATAACTATGGACTTCTGTCTACAGAAGACAAGGGGACCAGCCAGGAGATGGATTTACAATTTCCCATCCAGTAGCCAAGGTTACATTTGAAGAGGGTTAGGGATGAACTTCATAGGTTTGCATTAAGCTAATGACTACTATGGTCCTTTTAAGCCTAGTCATGCATCTCAAATCATTGACAAGTTGTGGTACATTTGATAAGGCTAAGCAGGGGCTTGGGAGATGAACTACAGACAGGCTGCCTTTGTCCATTAGGGACATAGGTACCAAACTAACGATGGATTTCATGTCCTCCATCCAATTTCACAAGCTGCATTCAGCTTGTCCCAGAATCTAGGTGGCTATGAGAAATCAACTGTGATCAAAGATCCACTGCCAAGCTCTCATGGCCATCAAACACAGGAAACATGTAGACCCTTTGCTTGTTCAAGTACTGTACCACAGTACTGTAAGAGTGGATGGCAACAGTTGTACCACAGTACTGTAAGAGTGGATGGCAACAGTACCTGGGGGAAGTGCTATGTTAGCAACCTCAGTTGTTTTGCCCCCACTTCCAGAATACTGATGTGTGAGGTGGCCTCTATCCATGTCCCTTGGATGGTCTGTTACTGGCAATGCCCTCACCCCCCAAACCTAAAGGAGAAGCATCCATGGTGATAATCACAGCTGAGGAAGGGAGGGGGATGCGTTTCCCCACAGGCAGTCAACTTGTGAAGCCACCACAAGGTGATTGTTGCAGCTCTAAAATACTTAACAGTGAAGTTTAGGAGATCCAGCAATTTGATAGCACTGCAATGACCATGGAGTAAAATCATGTGAAACCAGGCATCAAGTGTCATGTAACTAGACACTTTCATAATACCCAAGAGTTTGGGCTACAGTGCTGCTGTCACAAACTGTTTTTGTAGAATCTGTAACAGTACTGCCTGCAATGACTGAATTTTATCCCATGGCAGAAGGGCCCCCACAAGTTAATGAACCATCTTGCACTGTGTTAATGTGGTGGATACAAGTTATCCTTAATGATTAAAAAAGGACTAGGAGGTAGCCCCTCCAGGCTTCAAGAATTTCTATTGCGGGGACCCAAATGGAAGGGATAAAAATGATAAAAGCTGGCTACTATGTAGAAGTGAAAAAATCTCCTTGACATCTTGCCATTCTGTTGCAGGGACAGGCTTATTTACTGTCTACACAGCACATCTTAAATCTTTTTGCAGGCAGAAGGATGGACATCACTATGGCCACATGAAAAGCCTAGACTTTGCTGGTCAACTGACATCTCTTGGATTGTTCCATTTTACACCAAGATTACAGCTTTTAGAATGTGTGGGATGCTTGAAAGGAAGAAAAAACAAACAGTCTTGGAAGTGAACAGAAAGGAATTGAATATCTTCTATATACAACTTCTCATCACTCACTTGTCCCATGTGATGGTCATCCAAGCAGACATAAGACTCTACTGCATCCAAAGTGAAGCAACTGGTCATACCCTCAGGGAGCAGAGTAAGTGGGAGACTCTGGAGGAAGTGTAAATGCTTCCTCTTGTGCTCAACTTCCCTTGGTGCTGTCAGCAGGGATGACTCACACCAATGAAGTCTAGGTTCAGGCAAAGACAAGTGAAGTCAGCCTGCCAGTTGCTTTACATGTGCAGATGGTGCAGACAGCCATCAATGCTGGCACAAGAGATTTCAAAAATAACATGGTGGCTAAGATCCATGTCGGAAGGGGCCAATTCAAAGAAGCCTGCATTGCAGGGGTTGGCATCAACTATGAGTACTGTCAATCTGAATGGCCTGACATTTAAGGATCAATGGCTAGTCAGGCATCTCTATACAAAGGGTATTGACATAGAATGCCTAAAGAATGAGCCTGGGGTGCAATTGTTGGCCCCGAGGATGTCAGGGTTGAAAGCAATTGTGACAGCTCCGACCTAGAATTTGTATTGCCTTGCTTGGGTGTTGGACCAAACATTTTGTGTAATAATCATATATATAGTGTATATAGGTTAGTACTAAGCTAACTGCCCTTGCAAGCCATTTTAAGCCTAGCCCATTATCCCTTGTGAGACTCAAACACTGCACCTTATGTTTGTAAGGCAAACACCTTAGCCATTAAGCCACCCTCCCAACCCTCCCATCATGGCCGTACCCTCAGCACCAAGAAATGCAGCATAGTTTCCTTTCGTACTGCTTACCATATAGATAATATTCCACTTAAATATAACAAAAGTGCTTGCATTGAAAAGACCCTCCTTTGACCGCTACATTCCTGCTGTGGTTACAAAATCCTTCTACCCCGGACAATTTATGCTTTACGGTAGCAGAAACAGCCAAAAACAAAATTACTACATGGAAGAAAGACCAGACAGAAGCAACAAAGTAGCAGCATAACTTCTTAGGTGACAAAGAGAAAACGCAATTCAATTGCAAACCCTTTCAGGGACTCGATACTTCACACAGAAATATTTTAACAGGATCTATGCAGGAAAAAGGAATCTTCCAGTTTCATTATACCCACCTTCTCCCTCCACCCCCTCCCATTCCTCTTTGCAGCCCAAAATGATCTGGGAGGCAAATCAGCAAGTCCGTTGGCAGTTTGCAAAACTAAAAATACTACTTCCATGGGTCCTGATAATATCTTTGTATGTCTGCAAAGTCCCACCTAGCAAAACCCCTCAGTCTACTCTTCAACCACAGTCTTCCCACTCGACCTGTGGACAACAGCAGTTGTGGTGCACTTGCATAAAGGTGGTCCCTCTGCAAACTAAGACGTCCACGCCTTTTAGTCTCGTTAATTATTTAAACAAACACTACACACACACACATACACACACAATTTGTGCATATTACACATATAGCTGAACTAATTTAACACTGATGTAAGTGACTTTATCTCATTGGAGACGCAGTGGTTCAGCTTTGTAAAAGGCCAATCATGCCTGCTCAACTTTTCAAAAGGTTACTGGGGCCATGAAGAAAGGTATACATTGTGCTTATCTGGATCTTTCCAAGGACTTTGACACCATCTTCCATACTATGATTACTGACTACCTTCCATCTCAGAATCAACCCATATATAATTTGCTGGATGGTGAACTGGCTTTCCAACAGAAACCATAGTATTAATGTTGGGGATATTTTCTCTAGACTGAAAATGTCATCATTGGTGTCCCATGGGGCACTGTTTTAGGTCCCCTTCCCCTTTGGTGTACATTTCTAACATAAAAGCCAATACCAAGGGACAATGGCTAACCAAGTTTGCTGATGACAGTAAACTTTGGACAGTTGCAACCCACTGTGATACCCAAATTCTCTAGGAGGAGCTGGAGTAAACACATGCTTAGTGTAATATTCATGGACTAACCCCCCAAAGCCAATAAAATGCAGCATGGTGTCCTTTGCTTACCATATAGATAACATTCCACTTATACTGGACATAGGTACTTGTGTTGGCTTGACTCACCCTTTGAGCACCACATATTTGTTGCGGTTAGAAAATCCTACCCTGCATAATTTATGTTTCTTGCCATCTCCAAGTTCCAAAGAACGTATCCCAATTTATTCCTCCCTTATTAGGCCCATAATTTAATACAATATATCCTACAGCATGTACCTTCCTAAGCACCTAACCTAACTGAACAGGCTTAAATATTTCCTCACCAAAAAGATTACTGATCTCAGCACCCTTAGCTACCACTAACAGACAAAGTCCTATCACTATGGTATCGAATGACACAGAGTTATTTGAACTCCTTTACCTAAACACAGTAAATACCCACTCAAGAAATGTATAGCTATAGTACTACATCAACAGTGCCAGATGGAGCGATACATACCTAACTCAATGTAACCCCCCCCCAACCCAAAGGTCAACAGAACCCAATGGAAGGCCACCCTTACATTTCAAGCACACATCTCCCTAGAAGCCTTTAAAACCAGCATGGATGACTGGATGAGTGATTGCAAATTTTCACAAGGGCATGTGAATAAAGTCTACTTAATGGGTGGGGGGCTGCTACTGCAGGTCTCCCACCAATACTAGGTTCAGTGGTAGAGCTTCTCAGGGATATCCTTTCCCATACCCTTAGCAAGAATCCAAGATCTATAAAATGGGTGAGTATGAAAATTGATAAAATTTGCAAAAGATCAGAGAAGCACAGTCTCTCAAATCTACGCTCTGTACCATCCAGAACATGTCACAGTCAAGGTGAAAACCATAATTCAGCCTAGATGAATATCATGAGTTTTGTTCGAAATGTCAGAGTGGTTCACAGAACATAACTAAAAGAAGCCAGAAAATGAAGTGGATTGTACCACAGGTACAAAGATACGAAAACATTCTCCTCGAAAAATATTAGTTGCTTCACCTACCCCATCACCATAAACATGTGCACACAGACACACAGACACACAGACACACAGACACACAGACACACAGACACACACACACAGACACACACACACAGACACACACACACAGACACACACACACAGACACACACTTCAAAGGAAATGTTGAAGAATAAATATTTTGCTCCACTCCATTTACACAGAATGTTTTTTTGAAATCCAGATCAAAATTAACATCTTCAAAAAAATAAATAAATAAATAATCTTCAGATTTGTACTTCACAAGGTAAGGTCAATCGTACTGACTTATTGCCAGCAATTGCCACATTTGGAAACTCCATAACCAGTGTAGGCTTATCATTTGACTTCATGCCTGCTCATGGCTAACAGCTGTGCTCAAAACACACTGCCTAGAAAACATGAAATGAAGCTGAACAGTTTGCACTTAGATAGGCCAGAGGAAAACACACCCTATCCGATGGTCAGCCTAAGGACTCAAAAACAAAACAGGAAAGCATATCCTTCCTGAAGCAGGCATGAAAACAAAAGCTGTAAACACTATGTAGTCAAGGCAAACTCACGGAACTTCAGGGTCATGCAGCCAAACTTTTTTAATGTATGTTTGACTTTGAGAAAGACATTCAGACCACCTAAATGTCTGAAAGTATCCCAGTAGTAATAAAATGACTGTTCCTTAAATCATCCTGCATGCACTGGAAGGTGACATTACCTACTCTGAGAAGCGGTGTGTAAACATAAAGATAATCTAACTGCAATCAATTACAGCTGACAATTTGAAGCACTTTAATAAGCACTTCTCAGCCTTTCGGCCAAGATACTCTAAATACTAAGCAATAGTTTATTAACTGCTTGTCGACATGTTGGGACACCTATAAGAATGTTTCTTTTTCAGCCCTGACCAAGATGAACATCAAAACGCATACATTACTTATGCATATATTCTGTACCTTATCAATTTGCTTTGTACATTTGTTTGGACAGGATGGTTAAAATGTATTTTATTTTTGTTTGTTAACTGGGTAGGCAGGCTGGCCTTTTACAACCACCATGTCAGTTTATATGAGCAAACAAGAAACAGTTTTACGAAATAATGCTGCAATACTATAGGCAAATGATTTACACTCAGGCACAAAAACACGTCATCTAAGCAATGCATAAACAATCTCATTAATAAATTACATGGCAGTGTAATGGAAGTAATATCCAAGAGTACAAAACAGAGTTTAAAGCATCATCTAAGGATTTTTTAAATACACAAGCAGTAGTACAATCAGGAGCATAAATAATAACATGAAAAGAAACTACAACAGGTTTATTTATTACAGAATATAAAACTACTATAGTCATCCAACACCATGATGAATCAACTAGTTAAGACAAGTACAGGGATTAAAAATCTCATCACATACACCTACTCTAAGCATGAAAAAATACATAAGTTACAGGCAAAGGAAATAAATGTCTGTACTTCTGGAACTAAATGCAGAGACATGTTTTTAACAAAGTTTAAATGCTTAGGAAATGTGATCCCAAGAGAACAAGAATTTTACATATAAAAAGATTTTGCCTAAGACATCCACGGAGTCAGCCCATGGCTAAGTATTAAGATACTTTTTTCCCATTCAGACCCACATCCTTTAACTCTGCTTCACACATCTCAACAGAAATACAATCTCCTACCAGGGAGGTTGAAATGAGTTACATTTTGGGTGGAGCTGTAAGAATAGATGGGAAAAAAACGCTAAAAATCATTTCACGGTCGGCATACCAGAAGTCCAAGGTCATGTAAACTCAGGGAAGAATTACTCCCAGCTTACATGAAAGCAATCCATTTTATTTACACAGCCCGTGGACTTGCGTAAAGCTGTGCAGAAATCCACATAAGGGAATCCACTGCAGCAGAGCTAATTTTCTCTGTCTCACTGTGAAAGCATCAGGAAATGCTGGTGAAGGAATACCAAACAATGGTCATGCTTTACTATTCTAGAAATGTAGAGAGCATGTGTGCATTCTGTTGTACATGGTAACACCATAACGTAAACATGCTGACAAAATAATAGCCAACATCAGGAGACCGACTAAGAGTAGCCATCAGGAGAATGACCAAGAGTAGCCAAGTTGTAGAAGCTAGGACAAGATTATACAACAGAAGTAAAAACACGCCAAAAAATGCTCTGTAATGAAAAGCTATTGCCATACAAATACCACTACAAAGGTAAAACTTTTATGAGAATATATGTGATAACCATTAGTACAAATGCATCTTTTCACGAGTGACCCAGCATAAAGTACAGTTTTGTACCTACCATAAATGTAGATGTTCGAGGATCCACATTGCTGCAGTCCTAACTATTGGGTAGTCCGCTGTCCAGTCGGCCCGAATACCAGAGTATATGGCTGACGTCGGTCAGGGCGCATTAGACTGACGTCAGTACGTCAGGGTACTAATGCGCATGACCGACGCCATTTCCTCAGTCTTTTCTTGCCCCAGATGTCAGAAGACCCTAAAAAGACAAGGCCCAATATACCTGCACCAAAAATATGTACAATATATACAAAAATATATACAAAAATATCAGCATATAACCTCACCTACACAACCACCCCTAAACACAGAGGGGAAGGAGGGAGGGTAAATTGGACTGCAGCAATGTGGATCCTCGAACATCTACATTTATGGTAGGTACAAAACTGTACTATGTTCTTCGTTCCACATTGCTGCAGTCCTAACTATTGGGTAGAATCCCAAAGCAGAGGTAAGGGAGGCTGGCAAATCATAAAGAAGCAGGAGCTGACAACATGCCTTGCAAAATAGCTGTGGCAAAACCAGCCCTAGACTTAGAGTAGAGAGGAAGGTGATAATGCTTAGAGAAAGTATGCACTGAACTCCAAGTAGCTGCCTCCAAAATATCCTTAGTTGCCACCCCCCTTAGAAATGCTGTTGAAGTGGCAGTAGCCCTAGTGGAATGAGGCCTAATCCCAGCTGGAATCTCCTTGCCATGATGGGAATAACAAAATGAAATGCAAAACCCAATCCACTTAGAAATAGTTTGCTTAGACACGGGCTTGCCCTGAGAACTCAAAGCAAAAGAAACAAACAACTGCTGAGACTGCCTGAAATCCTTAGTCCTGCTTAAATAATAACGCAACTGCCTATGTACATCTAAAGTGTGCAAAATCTTTTCCCCTTTATTTTGGGGATCTGCATAGAAAGTAGGAAAATGAATAGTTTGGTTTAAAGCCACACTAGAAACCACCTTAGGCATAAAGGAAGGATTAGTACGTAATGATACCCTATCCTTGTGGAAAATCAGAAAGGGCTCTACTGCCATAAGGGCCTGCAACTCAGAAACCCTTCTTGCAGAAGTAATAGCCAACAGAAAAGCAGTCTTCCATGACAAGTATTTCAATTCAGCAGTACCCGCAGGCTCAAAAGGTTGTAGAGTAAGTTTTTCCAACACAAAATTGAGATCCCAAGCAGGAGTAGGAGCTCTACGTGGGGGTCTTATATTCTTTGCCCCTCTGAGAAACTGCTTGAACAAAGGATGCGAAAACAATGGTGGGTCACAATCATAGTGAGCTGAAATTGCTGCAGCATGAATCTTAATGGAAGAGAAGGACAAACCTTTGTCCAATAACTCAGTAAGATATTGAAGAGCCACACTCAAATTAGGCTCTGAAATCTCCAAATTCTTTGCTGCACTCCAAAATAAAAATCTCTTCCATTTTTCTGCGTACACTTTCCTTGTACTAGGTCTTCTGGCCTCCATAATCACATTTAAAACTTGTTGAGGAAGTTGAGACCGGCTGTCTCTCAAAACAGAATATGCCATGCTGTTAGATGAAGAGAGTGAAGCTTGACATTGAGCAGGTGGCCGTCTCTCTGAGACAACAGGTGTGGAATCAAGGGTAAAGGCCATGGAGGCTTCTTTACTAGACTCCTCAGTAATGGGTACCAGTGCTGCCGAGGCCAATCTGGAGCTATTAAAATCATCCTTGGCTTGTCTTGTCTGACCTTTAGAAGCACCTTTGGAAGAAGAGGCAGAGGTGGAAACGCATACACATGAAGATTTTTCCAACTGAAAGAAAGAGCATCCACTTTCCAAGCTGTGTGATGTAACCTCTTTGTGCAAAACTTTGGCAGCTGGTGGTTTAGTGGAGAAGCGAACAGATCTATGTCTGGAGTTCCCCAGGACACTGTCAACCTTTGAAATACATGAAGATCCAGTTTCCACTGTGGGGATCCATGATTTGTCTGCTTAACACATCTGCTAAGGAGTTCTGTGCTCCGGCAGAAACCTTGCCTGAAGAGTTAGTTGCAAGCTGAGCGCAGTCTCCCATAAAATCATTGCTTGCCTGCACAATGGGTAAGAATGTGTTCCCCTTGTTTGTTGATGTACCACATGACAGTTGTGTTGTCTGTTAGAATCAACACCTGCCCTGGAAGAAGTAACTCCTTGAAAGCCATTAATGCAAACTGGACTGCTAACATCTCCTTCATGTTGATATGTAGATGCTGTAGTCTGGCAGGCCACTTGTCTTGTATCCACTTTCCATTTAGATGAGCTCCCAAGCAATGTCCGAGGCATCTGTCGTTAAAATCTGACTCGCCTCTGGCCGGGTCACAGAGAGTCCCTTGTTTAGGTGACATTCCTGAGCCCACCACAAAAATTCCTTTTGAAGGCAAGGTATTATTTGAATGACAGTGTCCAAATCCTGGCAGTGCTGTGTCCATACATTTTGAGATACCATTGCAGCTTCCTCATATGCAGTTTGGCATTGGGAAGCACCAGAATACAAGATGCCATGAACCCTAATGCTTGAAGGACTGTCCTTGCAGTCAGCACGGACTGATGAGATAGTTGATGAAAGTAAAGGGATAGACTCTTTTGTTTGTCCGGGGTTAAAAAGGCCATCTGAGCTGCTGTATTCAGTCTCACACCCAGAAAGCACATGTCTTGAGAGGGTACTAGACTGGACTTTATTTCGTTCACAGAATACCCTAGGCATCTTAGCACTGCTATAACATATTCCAGATGTTGTAGAAGGTCTTCCTTTTCCTGAGCCAGAATCAGGCAGCCGTCCAAGTAAGGATAAATCTGAATTCCTTTTAGCCTGAAGTAAGCTATCACTGGAGCCAGAACCTTTGTGAATACTCTGGGCGCAGTAGATAAGCCAAAGGGCAATGCAGAGAACTGATAATGAGAATTTCCAGCTCGAAACGCAGATACTTCCTGCAACTTAGTCTTATAGGCACATGAAGGTAAGCTTCCTTGAGATCTAAAGTTACCATCCAGTGATCTTTGCCCAGCAGAGGTAATAGCTGTTGTAACGTCAACATCTTGAACTTGGGAATGTCCAGATAAGTGTTGAGGATAGATAAATCCAAAATTGGTCTCCATGTGTTCCCCTTCTTTGGTACTAGGAACAGGCGAGAATAAAATCCTAGGCCCCTGTCTGATACAGGAACTGGCTGAATGGCCCCTAGTTGGAGAAACAAAGAAATTTGCTTGCGAGCCTCTTTCCTTTGTGGAGGAGGAACGTCTGGCATGCCTTTGAAAGGGGGCAATGTATGGAAATAAAACCTGTAACCGTGGTGAATGACATCCAACACCCATCTGTCTTGAGTAATTAAATCCCAATTTTCTTTGAAAAGAGACAGTCTTCCTCCCAAAGGAGCTGCCAGACGAGAATCTACTGGCAGCTGAAAAAGTAGGTCATTGGGTCTGTTTACGAAAGGACTGACCCCTGCCCTCACCAGAAGTCTGAGCAGGTGAACTCCCTGTTCTAGGCCTAAAAGAACCTTGAGCTCTGCCCCTACCACGTCTAGACCTACCCCTAGACTGGGAATCATAAGCAGGATAAGTCCATCCCTTAGTAGGCCAATTTCTACTAAACTTCGGTGGCTGCACATGCAAAAAATCTTTAACAGTTTGCATAGACTTAGCTTTGTCCTCCATTTTCTTCAAAACTGCTTCCACAGGCGAACCAAACAACACATCAGACTGTAAAGGAGCATCCAAAATCCTTGTCTTAACATGCTCAGCTAAATTCTGATCCCTCAACCAGGCATGCCTGCGAAGAACAGAACTAGTGGCAGCCACCCTCGAGGAGGCCTGTACAGCATCAAAACCACATTGCAAAGAATGCTTACCCACTTGTTCAGACACATGAACTAAATCCAGCAACTCTTTACACTCAATACCTTCCGCCAAAGCATCCACCTTAGATTTCAGTTGTGAAAGGAGATAATTTTGATATTTTAGCATGTGAAACTGACAATTCAACGCCCTCATGGCTAAAGTGGAGGAAGTATACACTTTCTTTCCCCATCTATCCAAAGCCCTTGCCTCTTTATCAGTGGGAACAGGGTTTTTAACCACAGAGGCCTTAACACCTTTAGGTCCCTGAGAAACAGTTTGCCCGTTCTGCCCGAGGACTCTTAAAAAGATACTTATGAGCTGCAGGCACCCTATAGTACCTATCAGGTTTAACAGGAGCAGGAGGCAAAGAATCAGGGTTCAGGGAAGCCTCTGCAAAAACATCTTCCACCACATTCAACACAGGAGGTATAGCTAAGGGCCTATGCTGGGGTAAAAGCAAGAATTCCCTAAGCCTTTTCCTGGAATCAGAGTAATCCTGGCCTTCCCATTTAAAGTGCTCCCTCATGGAATGCAGAGTCTCTGAAAATGAGAAATCCTCAGGAGGAGAAGCTGTAGGAGTGGAATCATCCACATCAGAATCAGAATAAGGAGGATACTCCTGCAAATCTTCCGCAGAAGACTCAGAAGCCTCTGAACACTGTTCAAAACTATCAAACTCAGGTTCCACCCTAGGCCTCTTATCAGGAGGGGGCATAGAACCTCTAATCATAGTAATCAAATCTTCTGCCATTTTAAGCATATGTTTCTTAGGCACAAAACCTGAAGTGCTAGGAGAAGCCCCCACTGAAGCCAAACTTGGCCTACCTCTCAAAGAAGTTTTGGAAACAGAAGGAGAGGCCCTAACAACCTTGGGAAGAGAGGGAAGAACAGTTACCTGAGAAGCCCCCTCAGCTTGGCCTACCCCCTGAGAAGGCACATCCTGTAACAGTAAAGTCTCTGCCTGAGACTCCAAAGAAACTCCTGGCAAAACCTCTGGCTCCACTGAGCCTTCTAAAGAACCGACGTCCGGGACTGCCGGTTCATCAACCCTAGGCTTCGCTGTTTTGTCCTTGCGCTTCTTGGACGAAGCGGGCGTCGGAGCATCCGACGGCATTTTATAATTGCAACGCTTCCCAAACACTAACCTGGCACAGTCTAACCTTCTCTTAATAGTGCGTTTGTTAAACCTAGCACAAGAGCGGCATCCAACAACGTCGTGCTCAGGCCCTAAACAAGGTATACACAAGGTATGGTAATCCCTATGAGGTAGCTGTTTCCCACAAGAAATACAGTTATTCACTTTTTCTGACATCCGGTAAATACTGAGGCAAGAAAAAACCAAAATGTTCCCCAACGGGGTACTTAGCCAACTCTGATTCGGTCTGAAACTCCGACTTCAGAAAATTTCAGAACGCCAACCTGCACTCGCAAAACTGCTTCTGCATCGGACCATGCGGCAAAAAAGACTGAGGAAATGGCGTCGGTCATGCGCATTAGTACCCTGACGTACTGACGTCAGTCAAATGCGCCCTGACCGACGTCAGCCATATACTCTGGTATTCGGGCCGACTGGACAGCGGACTACCCAATAGTTAGGACTGCAGCAATGTGGAACGAAGAACATCTGACAAAGTGACTAGTTCAGACTCACTCAGTAGACAAAACTAGACCACGGGAATCGAAACATGAGACTTCAAAATGAAGCTTGTTGACTTAATATTCAGTACTAAACTACCAAATTAATTTTCCAAATACACTTAAAAAGTGCAGATCTATACCATGGCTGATGTGCTGTCAATTGTGCAAAAACCCCTCGTGCGAGTCACCAGGTTAGGCTGTGGCCATTTACTCTACATGCCCAATACAAAAGGTTTATGAAGTTCCAACTGCTCTGTGACCTACAGAAAAAGAGTTTAAGTGTACAAAAGCTGAAAAACTGAAATAGTATGACCACTAAATGTATTCTCTGGACAGCTACATCTGACTGAAAGAACAGCAATAAAATAGAACATTAAATCAGAACAAACTTTACACTACAGACCGAACTGAAGGAAAAATAAGAACACACAGGAATCATGAAAGTATCAGGCAAAATAAAGGGAAAGACCAATTCCAATTACTGCAACTGAACAAGCCAGATGATCACAGGATGATCAACTTCACCTTAGCCCCTCCCTTCACCTTGCAGTAAATCCATCAATATTGGGTCAGAAGATACCCTGTATGCCAGACACAGGTCACCTCTTGGCAGTCTGTGGAGTCCAGAGTATAGTACCAGGGCTTTCAGGTGGCCCATGGAAGACATGTTTAGGCCTTCTATCCTTTTAGTAAGATATCTCTGTGGGTGTTCCAGATGTTGTGTCCGGTCAGATACATGCCAAAGGGAGCAATTACATTGAATAACTGGCCTAATAAGGGTTGAATAAACACTTAACTCTTAAATAGCTTCCAGGGCTCTGTTCTCCACAACCAGGTTTGCAGTTTTGTGGTTTTTTTTTTTTTTTAAAACTCTAAAGGTCCTACAGCAGTTGCAATCCATTCTGTAACCCACTGTTGAGTAGATTCCAAACTTCCCTTCGGACTGTCCCAGGTCTCCTATCCATAGCTTCTCCTCTGCTCAGTTCTTTACTGATATTTCCTTGGAAGTGGTATCTGGTCAGATGTACATCCCTCTCCACAGACTGATGCTAAAAGTTTGCAACTCCTAGACAGTATTTATACAGCTAAAAACAGCCCCCATTGCTGCTTTTACTTTTGGACCTTTGGCTTAAATAGTCAAACTGACTGCTTAACTCATTACACTGTCTTACTACACCCTTCCAAGATCACACCTTCAACACCACTCCCCCCCCCCAAGTTTCATCTCCACTCTTGCTCCACCTTCCTTTTAAGGGTCCCATTAGTGTCTCTCCTTTTGATTTTCATTTCCTCAGTTTGTCTCCACAGACTCAAACTTCAGCTTAACACATTGTTTCAATTTCTCTTCCTTCAAGCACCTCCACACCCTCTACTCACCAGTTCTTTTCTTGTACAAGGCACCTAGCCGCCCACCCCTCTCAAATTCCTACCCGATACGTTTCCTTTACCTTTATTTGTGACCTCTGAGTAATCCCAATGCAAAAACTTAAGACTGTTCTCATGTCTAGAATGTCTAGGTGTGAAAGCTGCATCTCCTCCATCCCAGGCTGCTTCCCAATCCTCAAATGCTCCATTCTTGATATTATGGAAGTAGCCTCACCTTTTCACATTTAACTGCACAGTGTCCTTCGCTATAGCAAGCTTTTACCACCCTGCTATGGCCTTCCCAAAGAGCAGCTGCCTTTTGTGTTCTGATCTACTCTACTGTGTAGGATTTCCAACCTCACCTCTGACTGGACTGTTGGTAAACTCCTTATGGGCATATACTCCTTTACCTGCATGTGGTGAAAGGCCAGTTTTACATCCTCTTCCATCGATTGATATTGGAAGTATGCTGATGTCCAAATGGATAGCTATACATCGGCTCAGTAATGGTCCTACGGCTGCTCCTCCACCAGTAGTCCAGAGCTGGGCTGGCACATCATTGGCTTAACAGAATCTCTCACATAACCCCTTCAGTTGACTGGCTCCCTTCCCTGCGGTGCCTCTTTTTTTTTTTTTTTTTTTTGCCTTCCCTGACCAGCCTTACAATTGTCTCATTTTTTGGATTCCTCATTTGGCAGTGCTGGGATGCACTATTGTACGTTCAGATGGATTCATTTAATCACCTTTAGGTGTTTCCATGTCCTCCACTCTCTAGCTCCTTGTCTTTCTCATACAAGACACATGGTTTTACTAGCCCTTTTATTACACTGAAGGCACTGCTGCTGACTGCTAGCGCCTTTATTGTGCTTTCTTCCTTGAAACATATCCCTTTTATGCTTGTACCCCACCACACAATGTACAACATTAAGTGTTGATTCTCACACACCGGTATCTGGTTCCTCTGCTTGGTCTACAACAATTCCTCTTCATTCCCACACTATCAATCCATTGCTCTCCCACTGGCTGCTCTCCCTAAGATGCATTGACTGATCACTCGATCAAAGCTTATTCATTATAGCTTCTATTGACTGGCTTACGAAATAATTGGCAGCCTACTGTCATATGCAAAAATAATATGCAACTAACAGTATATTTTATCATGCAAATTACTCAAAGGAAGCATCCTGAAACAGTTTATTCTGGTATTACATTAGGATATGTTAAATTCTGAGTAAAATGACAAGAGCACTTATTACTTGATTTTCATCTACAATAAAGATTTTTTTATAAAACTTTAATGCATGTGCAGTTCGTATAAATCATGCAGGTCACATCACACCAGCAAGCCAAAACATTGCACAAGCAGCAATCCAGTGCTTACCAACATTGCACTTGACACAGCTGATCAATGATCATTTAACTGATATGAATAAGGGATAGCCATTCTCACTTACTTTCATACAAAGATTGTCCTCCCCTTCCACGCCAAAATCTACGTCAGACTGGGCTTACAGAGATCAAGCAAAAGACAGTTTGACTACAGGAATGTATTTCAACTTATTACTTACAGTCTCACACACAAGCCAGAAAAGGTCTTTCAAGTGCAACCCCAAAAAATTACAATTGTGTAGGAACCTGCCATAGCAATACATTTCTGAGTAGATCATGGTTCCAGGAGTACAGACCACTGGGTCCTTCCAGAGATCAGTACGTTCCCCGTAAAGGATGAGCAGACACCTGACCTTTAGGGACATCAGCACACTCCCTCGATAAATTCTTACCCACAATATTAGCATGACAGTCCTTCGCTCTCCTAGGCATATCTCAAGGTAAAAGGGCCAGGACTCCACTGAATTTGAACCCCCACGGAAGATGTTTAGGACAGAGCTCCCCCATGCTGCCATGATCTGAGCAAGTCTAAGAGGAAAATGGTAAATGTATGGGAAGGAAACTTGTTCTGCAATACTTATCTGCTCAAACAAACAAGGCAGCTCGTCATACACATTAAAGCTGCAATACTTCTGCCTACTGGTACAACTCCCAGAGCTTACAAGGCCTGAGAGATGCAAAACTAAATTACCTCCAATCTTGACCTGGAAGCAATGTGCCCTACTCATATCCTATGTCTAACCTGTAGTGTCTACAAAAAGTATGGAAAACAGATGGTGGCAGCCTCCATATTCGATTGTACAACAAAAGCAGAAGATGCTGTCAGGTTGGTGCCGTGGGACCTCATTTACTGTTCTAACTCTTCCACCATGGTGAGAGTAGCAAAAAATATACAACGGGATTTCTACTAAAACTTTTCATTCAGACACAGTAGTCTCCACTGGCTCCAAAGGAAATATAAAAACTGACGTGAAGCTCTGCTATTTTTGGTGTTGTGCAGATAGTTTTCTGAGGACATCCAAGGAATGCAGGATACCTTTGTCTTTGTTTTTAAGTTTATGAAGAAAAAAAAAGCAGGCAGCAGCATAAGAACTGTTGGTTCTAAAGCCAATTCTTTCTTTCTGAATATCAAAGGGGTCTCTTTCAAATACCTTTGAAACTGAAGTTGTAAAATGAAAATCTTTGTATTGAGTGTTCTCATATGTCAAAATCAGTTTTGAGAAAAGAAAAAATGCCAGTGATCTTTAAGTCTTACTCTGAGGAAACCTAGAAAGTTGTTTGCACTTTCATGGTTCTGAATTTAGTTTCAAAAAATACCTTTGGTCGCAGTGGTGGTGCTGCGGTAGCGTTGTCGCCTCACAGTAAGACGCTGTCCAGTTCGATTCTCAGCTAGAGAGTCTTTGGCGTGGAGACATGCGTGAATGGGCATACCTTCGTTGAAGGTTGTGCGTCAGGGCTGGTAACTCGGCACGTAAAAATCATCTACCAATCATTAGCGGACCGGACTTCCGCTGTGGCAACCACTAACCGGGAAAAGCCGAAAGACACAACCGTTTCAAAAAATACCTTTGAAATCTCCTCCCAAACATGGAAGTTTCGTTCACACCTTCCACTGCCTTGCATTAATTACATGCACAACATGCATACATACATACACATCATTACATTATTAGGTGAGTAGCCACTAATTAGCAGTGACTGTATTGCTGACATAACTAATGTAATTAGTTAACTGCTGATCTGTTCAATTAAAACTGTTTGGCAAAAATCTATGCACTCTTTGTAAAGGGGAAGGCAGACACCTTCCTGTAGCTACTAATAAAAGTAGGACAGGTACCAGTACCTCAAGTACAATTAACCGAAAATAAAGGATGCACATCTGTGCTGCAGTGATGGGCAATGTGATCTCCATAAATGTTGCTATTTGTTTCTGGGGGGTAATTTAAGAAAAACAAAATGAGCCTTCTTAGTACTGGGGTGTTGTACGCAAGTGAATTGTGGAGGTCTATTTTCATATACAAAATGCATTCATTCATTCATTTCCATGGTGATATTTTCATAACTCTGTATCAGTATCCAGACACCTGTATCCTTCAGAAAAAAAATATTTTCTTCATTCTCATCACATTTTCTTTTTTATTAAACAATTCTCTGGTCTCTCTCAGACGTTTCTGACACTTCACAAAAGGAATGCTCAGCAATGAGTCCTGTTGCCATGGAGACACAATGTAAGAGATCTGATAAGCTCATGAATGAGCTGCACTTATATCTTAGAAAACGGATAAAGACAGACACCAAGATTTTTTCCCCCAGAATCGCTGTGCATCAAAAGAAACAAGAACATTCACTTGAACAGTGAAGAGCATACAGTACTGAAGTTAACCAAAAAGCACACAAATGCAGCATTCATTCACAGTCCCTTCATCCAAACACGAGTCACACTACACCTTAGCACACTAACAGCAAGGACTAAATATTTACAACATGATCACAAGCACTTCAATACCACAACTCTCTCAAAATACGAAACTAAAAAGTACAGAAAATGTTGTCAAATGTAGCTCCAGTGAACATGTAAATTTAAACATTATGTTACATATATGATAAACAAAACAAACCTATTTCCATAAATCACTCATGTAATTCCTACATGGTAGGGTGGGCAGTCTAGCAACAGCAGGCTGAAGACTATGGCTGATAAGTCCTGGGTTTCATTCCTACAGCTTCCGTTTACCTGCACACAAGTCACTTAACCAGCCAGTGCTCCCAGGCTGAGCCTGAAAGGGGCCTTAGTCGATCAATGTTCTACCCCAGTTAGTAAATGTATTATTATTTACTATTCTTATTGGATGGCTACAAGCACAGTGAGTGAAAGAAAAAGGGGACTGGCAAGGGACACACAGGAAGAAGGGAACACTCGAAGGATGGAAAACAGTATGGCTATGGTCCCCAAGTTTCATTCTTACAGCAGCTCAAAACTTAAAAATGAGAATGACAAGAACTGATCAGTAACATGGATGAACTACTGCTGTTAACTGAATTCCATATATCCAGGGTTAAATGGGACAGAGTCCGAAACCTGTCCTGCAGAGAAAACAAATGATGTTGCACTGATTAATTGTATAATACATTTTTTTATACTGATTGGTTGGCGGTGTCATATGTTTTTATATAAAAGTTGTATTAAAAAAGTAGATATTTTATGCACTGTTGCGTGTGTTTTATACTAAAATAGTGAACGTTTCTGAAATTAGTTTTCTTTTTGCTGTTAATGACAAGAACTTACCAGTATGCTGGAAACCTTGGGGGGGGGGGGTTAAGCTGACAGTGCAGCCTACCCTGCTGCTCAGCACTGGTACTCCTGGGTCCCAAAAATATGGGCCTGCACTAAAATCGCAAAAGTGCTTACGCTTAGCAGGCACAGTTTAACTGATCTGCTTTGGAGCCCTTCACATAGACACAACTATCCTCTGCAGCTAAGCAGACAGTTCCCAAGATTCAAGCCCCTCTTCTCTACCATCTACACCCACAAGACACTCTGGTACTAGTGTCGGTGTGCATTTTCACTCAGTGAAATTCTGACATGAATGAATTGGATACTACATCCTTTGCAAACAAATCACTGAACTGGCTTCTACAGGTTGAGACAGCCTGACTACATGCAGTCCTAGCCAGAAAAAAAATGGGGAAAATGCCTATAAATTGCTTCAGGGAGAGTGGACGCATCTTAAGATTCTCAATGGACTAGGTTTCATCAAAGAGGGGAGGGAGCATCACAGATGGCCTCTGGACTAAGACAAAGAGGCAAGAAAGAGTATGGAATCAGTAGCCACCTGTAAGTGGTTCTGTTAAGTTTCCACATGCTCCATCCCAGAAAAGGGCAGATTCCTGAATGTTCCAGCATTCAGAATACGCTTCCAAAGTTGTCTGATGTACTGACATCTCGGATGAAATCAGATTACCAGGTCAGTAAGCTACAGTGCATTTCAGTCACACTGTTCGTATGAATTTTTATGCATGGCCACAGTAACGTCTTTAGTATTTACATCACAACCATTTTTAAACATGGCATTCACAGGGTACAGCAGTTAGCATTGCTGCCTCACAGTTCCTGGTTCTCAAGTTAATTTCTCAGCTGGGCTGCTTTCAGTGCAGAGTCTGAATGTATTCTGCAAGTTCTCTTAAAAATCTTGCTGCATGCTCTGGTTTCCTCACCACATCCTACAGACATTCTGTGTGTAAACCATCACCGGCCCAAATTGCTCATAGATGTGTGAGCACCCTGTGGCACACTAGTATCCTAACCAGGATTAATTTCTGTGCCTCGTACTCAAGAAGTGTTCAGACAGGTTCATGCAACCCTGCAAGTGTGCACTACAGAACATCGGTAACGGAAAAGGAATGAATCCTACTATAGTCCTTCGCCTGGTTCACACCAGCAACAATGTACACTTCAGTTAGCAAACTTAACTGCTGAAGATATTAATACTGCAGACAGGAGCTCAGTATTTTTTCCACATTTCAATCTGACACGCACAACCACAAAAATGAAGTTTTATGCAACAGATAAATGAATATGCTGGCCTGCTACATACCATATATGAAATTTTAGGCTGAGCCTGCACAATGCCAAGTTAGACAAGCTAAACTTTAGTATCATTTTTCTACCTTTATTACCTGTTTACATTTGCATTACACTGTAATGCACAGCTTGGCAGTCATTTTAACCAAGTTGTTCAACATTTCTCACACCAAGGACTCAAAAAAAAAACAAACAAAAAAAAAAAAGCCACCTGCTGCAATTTCCCCAGGTGAAGAGAGGGCAAACCAGTAGTCCCCCTCCTGGCCTTGTTTACCCTATGGGCTCCTTTCTCACAGTATCGCATAGTGTGGCTTTCATTTCTTTTGCGCTACTCAACATCGGCACTGTTCCTTGACAGTATAATCTTTTCTTCCATTCACCTACAGCGGCTCCACAAGGCTGAAGTCTGCCAACTTTTTACATAGTGTAAACTGGGTACTATCCTGCATGCCAAGCAAGAGACTACAGATTGTGGAACATTCACTACCTGATCATTTCTTTTCATTGCTCAATGCCACTGCTTTTTACTGACTGATTATCACTTTTCCAAGTGCGCGCTACATCGCTCTCTGTTATTGTTCATTGTTAAAACTATGTGGCATCTGGGCCATCACTGAAAGGATCACGTGTGTTCTGTGCACTACATTACTATCTCTGACACTGCCCTTCTGTTTACTGAAGCTACATTTAACACACACTGCATGAACTCTGTCATTCTATGCTGTCCTTAATGTTGCAAATGTGTTCTACTGCAGCTCCGACTACTCCCCTTACTTGTCAATGTAGTAAATGCTAAGGTGGCATCCACATCGCCCCCTAAAATGACATAACTGCTGTTTTTTTCATTACTTCAGTTACAAAAATTCACATTACTGGCATTACATGCCATAAACATTTGCTATACTTTGTCATACCTTTACAGCTCTACTGCAATCTTTGCATTCACCACAGAAAACTCAGTGGTGTCCTGGCAACCCTCGAAAGTGAATTAACTGTGTTTTGTTGCAGTTAAGGTTACTGTCGTTAATTTTGTTGCACTTTATTTACTAACCTCAGTTAGAGCACTCCTCATCTATTGAGGTGACGAGGTGCCTGTAACAGTCTGACATCAGGCTAACGTCTCTGTTGTACTTGTTACCATCATTGCTACTCCGTCGTTCAGAGTACCAGTACTGATGGTCGTGAATCTTCCAATGCAGCTCCCGCATTCGTACCTTCATATTACTCTAATGTACTACACCCTCCAGAGTGGACACTAATTACAGTAACAGCAGTACAGTATAAGTGGACTTAGTCTCACTTCATTCCTTATACTTGTTAACCTTTATTACCTAATATGTAATCAGTCGCCTCATTCCTTATACTCGTTAACCTTTATTGCCCAATATGTAATCAGTCAGCCATTACCCTTCTATGGCCAGCCTATTACCACATAGTGTTTTGAGGAAGTATAGCAATTGCTACGTACTTGTTAAAAGCCCTTTAATGCTGCTGCATAACTCATTCTATGAAAAGCTTTTAATGAAACTCAAAGCCCCCTCCTACACACATGGGTACACACACACACACACACCACAGAACTGCTTGGCTTGCTGTTGACATGAAATACCTACTAAGTTTCCAATACAAACAATTAAGAAGCCTCAGCTATTGTCATTCAGCAACAACCCCAGCCTCACCACACACTAGCAGCTATGGCACAGCCCTCTGAGTCAAAATACTGCTGACCCCAAGCCCTTACGATCTACTAATTACACATCAACTCTAGGTAAAGTACTGGTAACAGGGAGCTCACTATCAGACGCATCAATACCCAAACCACCCTACAGATTAAACTGGTAGCTGGCTTTCCAGATCCAGGATCCTGGGACATCACATGCACCCCAAGATTAATCCATCCTGACAAATCTGATCACAACCTTGCAGTGGCTCAAATACAGGGAATTATGCTTAGCTGCTGTACCTAGGACAGGAGTGATGTGATGGGCACGGTTACACTTATCAAAAATGAATGATGCGGAGATATAAGATAATCGGTTCAGTTTTTGCCAAGTAGCTGTGGTCATTCTAGAGTCAGCCAGTTATGTGCCATCATGGGAAAGATGTCCGAAAAAGCTTTCCTATTTTGCTAAGGATGTTCTGCACTTCTCTTACTAAAGCTTTTGCAGTCTGGTGAAGTCTTTTTTTTTTTTTTTGCCCCATAGTGTTTTTTAAAGAATAGACCATCTGGACATTCCAAGCTAGCCACTTGTAATTCAGAATGCATTAAAGGTGGCTCTACTCAATGCCATGAGTGGTAACAAGAGCATGACCAACTCGAGACCCTCCTGTAACTCGTACAAATTAAATTTTGTGCAATTACTATGGAGATGTAGTCTCAGTGCAATGAAAGCACCTGCTCTATTTTTCAGTTTATTCCCATCATGCCATTAGACATGCTGGTGACAGTAGAAAAGCGACTTGGTATTTATCAAAAATGCCAGAATATCCCAACAGATTCCCCCATGACCCCAAGTCCAGATTACCCTAAACCAGGTTAGCTTCCACTTCACAGATAGCTGTAGACTACCTTCTGTGTCCTCTACTGACCATGACAGTTATCTTAATGAATTAGCCAAAAACCCCATAAATCAATACGCTTTTGTACCAGACTAGGTTACTTTAGACTATAAAGTAACCAACTTGTACTACCAACAGTATACAAACCCACACTCTTTCTTGATGTTATAAATACTAACTCTTGTAGACTAATAGTTAACCTTCCTATTATTTTATTTTTATTTATTTAAACATTTGTTAACCGGGAAAGTCCGACTTGGAATGAAGCCAATTTGCAGTGGAGACCCGGGGAGAAATGCTCCAAACGCATGTCTTTGTAATGTGGGTTGAAACCGGAGCACTCTGAGGAAACCCACACGAATGCAGGGAGGACATGCAGACTCCAGCCGACAATCGAACTGGAGAACCTCTTGCTGTGAGGCGACAACGCTACCGCTTCACCACTAAGGTCCCAAAAATTCTTGAGCTCATCCTTACTAATATTGCCACTTTTTGAATACCTCCCTGTATATAATCCCTCTTTAAATCCTACCGTAAATGTGATCTTTTCCTTTAAAACAGGTAGTATCTTCTGCATTTCAGGGTGTCTCAAAAGCAGACTTCCTGCCACCACTAAGTGGCACAAGTAGATTCAGTTGTAGTTCTCCCCCTGAAGGAACTTGTTGCCAGAAACACCACTGATGCCAGATTTCTGCTTACACTTGCACAGTTGTACTGATGAGGCAATCCTTATCAATGTCAAATATACTGAGAAATTTAACAATACTGGTATCATGAAATTATATAACACGAGGAAGAAATTACATAATGTTTATGTCACGTTCTACCAAACTTGAGAGAGCACTTAAGCAAGCTGACAAAGAAATGAAGAGTGCCATTATGAAGCTTTTAAAGTTGAATATGAACTATAAACTCTTGAACCTAACAGCACCTATAAACACTTCTCTAAGTCATGAAATTAAGAACCAGCATTCTGTGTTTAGAGCTTGTTGAGAACACAATTGCCCATTCATATCCATCTAATGTTGTAGTTGACAAAGTCAGTGCCAGTTTTATTTCACCCACAGTTATAACTATTCCACAGAATCTTCAGCCCCAGGTAACCCTTACGGTCAAATACAGAATAAGCCTTTGGCCTTCTCAAGTTACCACCACATATGTTTATCTGATAACATACCAGGCTGCCAGACTTTCGGTACCAAATACGGCTTACCTGAATTGAGTGCCTGCTGAAATTACCTTACCTTGAACTCACAAATACTGTGAAAAAATAACCAAGTTATATTGGATACCCAAAAGCAAATATCCCACTGGTAACACAAGCTGAAAATAAGCTTAGTATTAGGGTTACGATTAGGGCTAACACCTATATGTAAGAATGCAGGGGGGCTAACCCTATCAATTAACGCACGAGTGCACACATCTCCAACCCTAACACCCCAAACTACAGCATATATAAACTCTAGCTCATTGCAAATATTTAGCTTAACCATTATAAAAGAGCATTAACACCCACACAAAATATTACTATTCCAAAAACAAAGCCAACATAAGAATGGAGAGAGGAGATTTTGCCATTAGGGATGACTGCAAGCAGGGTTACAGTAAACAGGCAAGAGGAGGCTGGAATTTACTGGAGAGAACTAGAAAATGAACCACTGTACTGGTAGCAAATAACTAGAGAGGGAATATACTGGGATGAGGCCAAGAAGAAGCTTTAACTGCAATTTAAACAGAGAATAGGCAAAGAGAAAGGGATAGGGAAATCTTAAGTGAAATGCCTGCTCTGATACAGTTTTGAGTTTGGAACAGAATCTGTTGTGAAAAAGGGGATAATTAGCAGGGCATGTAAAATATTGCAACTATAAGAATCGGAGGAGTTTAGAAAAGTTTGGGATGGAAATGGAAATGCAATTTAAAAGGGAACAATGGGAAGACATGTATGCTCCCAAGTATGCAACAAAGTCCAGAATGCTAAGCATTTTTTGCTTGAAAGTGTTTGCGTATGTATTTTTTTACCCCAAGCAGACATCGAAGAATTTTTCCTCAGGTAGTTGGCAAATACTGGAGGTGCAATGAGGAAGAAAGAGGTACCTGGGAATAGGTTTTGAGTATGTAATGAGTTGGCAAATTTAAAAAAATTCCCTGCAAAATATACTGCCAGAAATATTGGGAGAGCAAATGGCTGTAACCCAGAAAATGATTCTTTTGAGCTGGGACATGGACTGAATTGCATAGACATAGTACAGCCTTAGGTTGAATTCTGTTGGCTGTCAAAAAAAGCAATTACTAGAAAATTGCAATCAAAAGCTACACCAGCTGTATTTGAAGTACTGAATATTGTACGAAACAAAAAAGTGGAAGTGGTATCTTTAGAAAAGGGAAAGAGCAAATTAAATAGAAATAAACGGAATTTGTGGGGGAAAATACATGCAGGATAATGCTCAGGGAAGGACAAAGATTTAAGAAAAGGCAGGAATTGAGCAATTTATGTAATGCTGAATAAAATAACAGTTTTAGACGTATACATAATATATGTATATAGAAAAGTGTTGATATGGTTTCTCTATCTTAATCTCTTCAAGTCTTTTGGGTTTCTAATACCATGACAGGAATGAACCCCATTCCTAATGGAAAGTACGATTAAAGTTCATAAAATTAGTATTGTTACAATCTTTGATGTTGCCAGAAGTGTTCTTCGTAGCACCCAGAATGTGCCCAGTAATGAATCCTTTTGCAATTCATATGGAGTTACATGTATTGGTAATGTATCTAAATATGATTGTAGATTCTTTTTTATAAGACCCGTTGCTCCTACTACTATTGGAACAGTTTGGGCATCTTTCTTCCTGATTGCTGTTATTTATGCCTGCAAATCCTGATATTTTATGACTTTGTTTCTCTCTGTATCCAAGACAGTAGTCACTGGGTGTAGCGATTTCAATGATCAGTGCTACTTTTGTACTTTCATGGACCACTATACCTGGTTTTCTCACATCTGTCTTTTGAACTGTTGGTAAAGGGTGGCCCCATGTGATGAAGACTTCATTTTCTATGATGCTTTGTGGCTCACGTTTCCAGTATTTACAGGCACTTCACAGTTTTGCCACATTATTATGCCTTTCAGTAAACAGTCCTTCTGCCATTACTAAGTCACAACCATCACAAGGTGTGTGACTGTTTCCAATTCTGTTTTACAAAACCTACATTTGTCTGTTTCTCCCACATGTTCAATCAGGGTTGCCAGACGTCCCTATTTGGGCGGGACTGTCCCGAGATCAGCAGCCTGATCCCGAGTCCCGCCCTGCCGGTTTAAATCCCGGCCAGCCTCCGCTTTGTTTGGTTTTTTTTTTTTTTTTTTTTTGATTGGCCCATATACCTGGCATACGGGCCAATCAAAAATTGCTAAACATGGAGCTTCTTGTGTTCCGCATTAAACACGAGAAGCTCCGTGTTTAGCAATTTTTGATTGGCCCATATGCCGGTATACGGGCCAATCAAAAATCGCTAAACACGGAGCTACTTGTGTTGAATGCGGAACTGCAATGCATTAAACATGAGAAGCTCCATGTTTAGTGCAGAGCTACTGTTCTTTAATGTGGAACTGTGCTCCGCATTAAAGACCTTTTTTTTTTTTTTTTGGTCTTCACTTGCCGTGAGAGATCTTTGTTTTTTTTTTTTGTCCCTACCTGGGGGACTGGAAATCTGGCAACCCTGTGTTCAATGGACTTTGTAAACCAACATGTACGTATCCCACTATCTTGGGCATCCAATATTAACCTTTCATCTTCTGGTTTCAATTTGCCTCTCCTCAACCATTCCTACTTTTGATCCTGATCAACATGAGGTTCTTCCAGGAGTTTTCTATACTTGCAACTATATTTATGTATTTTCCACATTTCTTGCCTTCTCATCTGATCCTTCACCTTATATATCATTTTTTTTGCCATATTCAGTTGCTACCTGATTTTTTATTTACTTCCGGTTTGATTTCCATTCCTGCTAGACTCCAATATGCTTCTGCTAGACTAAGCAGGGAGTCATCTTAGATTTATTCTTCTCATGTTTCACAACTCTTGCTACGTTTGGGTCTTGGGTCTTGTGAGGTTAGCAGAGATGTATGTGCAGTCCCACAATTGCAGATCTATACATGTAATCAATTTCAAGGAGGCCCATACCTCCTTCGGAATGGGGAATAAATAATCTTGGTATGCACTGATTTTTACAAATCATTTGATGAGCATGAAGCACCCTTCTTGTTTTCCTGCCTAATCTATCAAATACATTTTAGGGCCAGTCACTCTAAGTTAGTACAGGAACAGCACATTGGTTTATAGCTTGAATTTTGTTCCTAGATGTCAATACTGTTCTAAAATGTTCCTTACTAAGTTATTTGCATTTGTTTGTGTTTTATTGTTGATCCTTCATCAATTCCCAAATATTTATACATTGCCTCTTGTTCATGTTCTTTTATATCACATTCTTGTCCCAACCTTTTTTTATCCAGGGTCTAGTGCAACCACCTATCTTTAATTTTGACTATGATCTATGCTATATAAAATACAGTCTATATATCCATGTCGTCTTTGTGAGATTTTGTGAAAAACAGTGTCCACCTCGTGAAGGTACTCACAAAGACTTTAGGATGACTTCAATTTGAGCAATACTACTCTCCTTTGCTTGCCGACTTCACTCGCAATTTGTACCTACTATTAACATATGTGCGCCAGTGTCTTCAGTGGTAATTTAATAAAGGTGTTTTTTTGTTTTTTTTTTAAAACATTATACGATGGCATTATTTTCAATTTATTCAGCTCTCAGGCCTACCACTAAATATAATGCCTTCTATTAACTATAATGCCTTCTGTTGAAACATGTCTCAACTTGTGATATCTTAATATGTTAACTGTAGTATTCCTGTGAAAGTTTGGAAGTTAGGAAGGAAAAAATTGATGAAGATCTGGGAAGTTAAAAAGTATTTTAACAGGAGAAGTACCAGCATCCTGGAAGAAAGCAGTGGTAGCTATTAATACCTAAAGAGGGTAAAGATCCATCAGATCCAGCTTCATACAGGCCCATTTCAATACTAGACCATGATTATTAAGTGTTTATGTCTATAACGGCTAAAGGAATGGCAAAAGTAATGCCAAAATTGATAGACATGGATCAGTGTGGTTTTGTGGAGGGGAGGTAAACATTTGACATTAACAGAACACTGATTATCCAGACAGAAGCAGAATGTAAGAAAGTACCATTGCTGTTGGTGGGTCTTGATGCAGAGAAAGCATTTGACAGAGTAAGCTGGAATTTTATGAGCAGGGCAATGGAAGCATTTGCATCCCCCAGAGAAAATTATAAGGTTGATTAGGAAAATATACTAGGGATCAGATGCAAAAATTAAAGTGAGTGGGGTCCTCTCTGATCATTTCTGCTTGAGCAAAGGAATCAGGTAGTGGTGCCCTCTCTCTCCTTTAACTGCATTCTACTTACAACCATTGGCAAAAAAAAATAAGGGACTCCGAAATCCAAGGATATAATTGGTATGGTAGTCAAGAAAATCTGGCTCTTTTGGCAGATATTTTATAACTGTCAACGCCAGAGAAAGGGACATTACAGTGGTGTGGAACATTCTGAGACAGTTTCAGATCTTTTTGGGATACAAAATGAATGAACCTAAAACAAAGGAAATTGCAGTAAATTATGTATCCACACACAAATTTGTGCAGCAATATCCATACTCATAAAAAGGATAAGATAAAAAGTAGTGTGGCAGCTAAGGATATGTGGGAAGAGACTAAACAGATAATACAAAAACTGAGAAAATGGAAGCTTTATTATATGGATATCGATAGTAAGATGCAAACAGTTACAATGTTTTTAGCCCCTTTAATCTTATACGCAGGTCAGGCATATTTTTTATCAACCGGGAAAGAAGTTGTGGATAGCAATTGATAAAGAGCTGAAGGACTTTATCTGGGAAGGGCAGATGGCAGAGTCAAGAGGGATAAGTTGGTTCTTAAAGAAAAGGGTAGATTGGGATTAGCCGATTTGAAGGGGGATTTCAGAGCAACACAGTTAAGGCTCTATACATAGCAAAAAAGAAAGTGATGATGGAACAGGGAGGAAGCCCAAAAAGGAGACTGGGATTTTTGATGCAGACCTTTAAGGAAAATAATCATACAGAATATTATTTTCAAAATACAGCAGTAAGTATTCTATGAAATAAGCCATCACAGGAATGGAGAAGGGAGATTCTGCTGAAAGGGAAGACTGCAATTAGGGATACAGACGATAACCAAAAGACGGCTGAAATTTATAGGAGAAAACTGGCAAACGAACCAAGATATTGGGAGCAAATAAGATCGAGAAAGGTAACAGAACAGGAAGATGCCAAGAATTTATTTGGACTGCAGGTTACAGACTGCCTTTGCTATCATGGATTGATATCAGAGAATAGACAAAGAGAAAAGTATTGGGGGGGGGGGTGTCTGATGAAAGACCAGCACTGGTAGAGTTTTTAATAGAACCTAGAACAGAAGCAACTGTTAAAAGAATAATTAGTGCAGCATATAAATACTGCACGATAACGAAGACTTAGTCAGAGGAGATTAGAAAGGATTGGGAAGAGACTGGATAAGCAATTCACAAAGAAACAATGGGGGGATACAAGTTAGTCTCCCAAATATGCCACAAAATCTTGGAAGTATTTACACAGGTATTTCTACACCCCAAGCAGACTCAGAATTTTTCCTCAGGTAGACAGCAAATGTTGGAGATATGATGGGGAAAAAGACGCAACTGGAAACATTTTCTGGGAATGTAATAAGTTGGCAGATTTTAAAGATTCCCTGCAGACTGCTTTGTCAGAGATACCAGCAATCGGTGTAATTAAGGAAATATTTTTGAGCTATGATACAGCATGAGAATTGCCTAGACATAGTAAGGCCTTGCTGAGTGTAATCATGGTGGCTGCCAGAAAAAGGAATTACTAGAAAATGGAAATCCAAGTCTAAACCAACTTTACTAGAAGTAGCGAATACAGTGATGCATAAAACAACTGGAATTGGGATCTTTAGAAAAAGTTAGGAGCAAATTACATAGGAAAAAATGGGAATTATGGGGACAATACATGCAGAGGAGGTATGAGGTTTAACAGCAGGCAGGATTTTAAATGGGCTATGTAATGTTTGACAATAACTAGATAGACTGATGTATAATGTTTGCACCTATAATTGTGTCAATATGGTTTGTAATATATAATGTTTGCAACTAGAATTGTGTCCGGATGGTTTTCATTTATTAAATGCTTGTTTAAAAAAAATATTTTATATACATTATAAAGTGTAAAGATCACTGGCTTCAAGCCTTAATTATCTTAACAGACTAGCAGTCCTTTCAGATTAAAGTACTAATTCGTTCTTCATTTTTGACACAAACCTACTACACGTCATAGCAGTACCCTTGCCACCTTTAAGGTAAATCTTGACAACTGGATGGGTAGCCATAAATTCTCACCATCTCTAATGTGTGCTGCAATCCTTGAGGCAGTTGGAACATTTTCAATTGGATTTACTGGCTAGAACCATAATGGTCTGAGGAACTGACCCTTTAGCAGTCTACCCACTGTTATATTTAACCAGGATACTCGCAGCAAAAAGAAAACTGCAGGTTCAGATCAGGGTTCAGCTATCTGTACACCTAATTTTGTATCAGAAAAGGAGGACTCCCCCTTCAACCATCCAATGTGTCAATTACCAGACCTATTTATGAAGCTTTGAGTCTAGGTAAATGGCACAGTACAGCCATACGTTTATAAGCATCACAACTATTTAGTGGTCTTTGGTTTTATTAAGAACATAATGCTCTGTTAAAAAATATATATACATACATGTAAAGTATGCAAGCCAGGTCTCTAAACTATGCAGTAAAAGTTGGTTCTGACCTCTACAAAATAATCACACTATCCTTCCACTCCCCACCACCACCTTTTGGTCACTGCAGCATTTTCAAAAATCCTCTAAATTCCTGTATACTTTATGACCAGCAATGGGTGAGGTTGGGGGTTCATTATGTAGGATTCTTTTATTGCATTTCAACTGCTGAAATCTTTCCCTGAAGGCCTTTAAGATTTACAACAGATCAAAGACATTCAACAGAACACAGACTTTTCTACCACTGAGGAATAGTGTTTTGTAAATATCAGTGAAACAAGAGCTAATATGTATAGGGTATTTGTTTTCTGTTGGGCATACAGAGCAGACACTTTTTCAAAGCCAGCATGTGCAATAACTGCTCCACTGGACCTTTAACTAGTGTTATCTCAATTCTGCATTCTTGATTTGATTCTCTTGTTGATTTAAAGTAGCATTCACAATCACTCTAAAAAGTATGCAGAACAAACAAAAAGCAAGGAAACCCATGTGTCCATCAGTTCTGTAGGCAACAAAACTGGCTAATACAAGTGTTGCAAACACAAAGGCAGGGCAACAAAGACTGCAAGAGAAAAATATTTTAACATGTCAAGTTCTACAAAGATTTTTTAACTGTATGTACTGCAGTTAAGTAGCATCTGCAGCTATCCGTCATAAAAGTAGAAGAGTAAACAAACTGAACAGTCCTTTTTGCCAATAAACTGTTTCTATAATGTACATCTGTACAAAAACGGGTCATAAACCCATAATTACTGTTAACTCTTGCAGGGAATTAATGGCATTACGAAGTGTGGTAAGGAGCATGGGATGCAAAGGCACTTACATCCATGATTGTGGCAGCACTCACTGCTTGGTTCCAGCTGTACATATACAGTACCAGCAATGACCTTGACACTAACAAACTGTAGCCAAGTCTAAAAAGTTTTAGAATCTTCTTTTGAGTCGTGCTCCAGTTCAGCATAAAAATCTTTCACATACAATCAACTGTACAACGAGTGATTTACAAAGGTTTGCACAGGTCAGCACTTTCTCCCGGTCTTAAGTTCATCTGCTAGGGTATGCAAAAATTGCATTCTTACTCTACATTTTACTTAACTCTTCCAACATCTGAGATGGATTGTGAAGTACAGCAACCCTCAAGCTAAATATCAACAGCACAATAACTTGATTTCAGGATGCAGAATCTATACAGATTTAAGTCTGCTGCAGGACAGGTCAACCATTCCACTGTACAATTAGAGACTAGCCTCTAGCTGCACAAGTCGTCTTCTTCTTTCGGCTTTTCCCGGTTAGGGGTCACCACAGCGGATCACCTGTCCACTCATGATTGGCAGTGGAGTTTTACAGTGTCGAGTTGCCAGCCCGACACCCAACCTTCCATGGAAGGCACACATACACTCATGCCTAGGGCCAATTTAGAGTGTCCAATCCACCTACAGCATGTCTTTGGGATGTGGGAGGAAACTGGAGCACCCAGCAGAAACCCACGCGACCACAGGGAGGACATGCAGACTCCGCACAAAAGGCACTCCAGCCAAGAATCGAACCAGAGAACCTCTTGCTGTGAGGTGGCAATGCTAACCGCTGCACCACCACGACAGCCCCCTCTAGCTACACAAGTAAACACACCAAATGCATAATGGGAATTTTGTCCACCTTTACAATAGACTTCACTTACTGTTAAACTACAAATGTTAGTTTCAACAATTCACACATTAAAACAGATTTAATCCTTCTACTCCACAACACACATTTTTAACACTTCACATATTTAAAAGAAAGAAAAGGACATGCCTTACTCACTTTACCATACAAAGGGACATCTTTCATTTCATACCTGATTGAATTTAATGCAAAAATGCTTTGCTTGAGGATTGATATATTTATTTAATTAACATTTGTTAACCAGGAAAGTCCAACTTGGACAAAGCTGATTTTCAGCGGAGGCCCAGGGAGAAACACTCCAGATGTATGTCTTTGTAATGTGGGAGGAAATCGGTGCACACAGACTAAACCCACACGAACTCGGGGAGGAAATGCAGACTCCGTACAGAAGGCACTCCAGCAGAGAATCGAACAGAGGAACCTCTTGCTTTGAGGAGACAACACTATCGCTGCACCACTTTACTGTCCAATATATCCCTAAATGCTCTGGAAATGTGACCTGAAGCCTGATTCAGCTTTCCAGAAATTTACACCCCGATCCACGTTCTTGCTTATAGCACAAGTTTAAAGAATATGTAGTGATAACTGTGGTTTCTAGTCTTTCAATTTAAATTAGCCAAGTAATTATGTAAATAGAAAATAGAATCAAACCAGACCCTAATGTTTAAGGCATTCCAAATGTCAGTGTTTTGCATGCTGGATGGCAGGGAAGGTTGTAAGATCATATCAAAAGCTGCACACTTGCAAGAACTTTTACAAACTCAAATATGAATAAAACCATCAACTACTCGTATGCTAAAAGGACGTCTGCTGTATATATTAAAAAAAAAAAATCTGCTTACTTGTGGGACTTGTGTCATGCACAGGAACTTTAAACTTCACTGCCCATTTAACTGATGCACTACTCCAAAGCCTGTTAAATAAGCATTTTACAGTTCGGTCAAATGTGACAATACCTTAAGTCACATAAGTCACACTAATAGTTACCATACCTTTGTAAAATACGACTACAGTGTACTAGATACTCTAATTTCCAAAGAGTGGGAATGGTGCTTATTCAAATGTTCCAACTGCCGCATGAATGTATGGCTCTGCACTGCCACCTCCACCTTTGAGCCATGTCTCTACCTAGAAGCCAAAGGTCAAGTGACTGCTTAAGATGGTATTCAACCAACAAATGCCATTCCAGAATCTCTTGAAACTCAAGACAAAAAACCTGCTCCAACTCAACTCCCCTCAGAAATGGTTCTGACAGCCATACTAGCAACACCAGCTGCGTTGGTGGTAACTGCTCATAACATACAGCAGTTCTGCAATTCTCTTCACACTCTAGAAAAATTCTGCTTATCTGCATAACAAAAAATGTGCTTCGAATTCAAACCAAGTGAGACTAGAGTATGCTAAAATCTATCACAAAGTTTACATGCAACTTCTCTGCAAACGGTAAGCTACAACTCCGCAATGCACAGGTTTATAGTCAGCACTATACTAGTTACACTTGTAGGCAATTTTAAGACTACCAATTTCCCTTTCAGCAGTGACAGTCTACCTCACAGACACAAGGTACAGGGCTTAACACCTTAACTATAATACCAACTCACAAACCATAAGCAAGGAAGAACATGCAGAGTCCACTCAGTGACCACTAACCACTACTGAACCCCACACCCTAAAACTTTGAAATAAATAACTTCCTTCTGAACCACCACTGAAATACATAATGCTGCAGGTATCTGCATCATCATTTTGGGGAGGATTTTTTTTATCTTTCCACATGCAAACCATTAGCCCCTCCTCTTTGCCAACTGGCCCTTCTCACCACTCTCAACACTGGGTGACAGCTAACCAAATCGGGATGTCATTTCCAGCAGAAATTAAGACTGCTCCTTTTTAATTCCTCGTTTTAGCATGAATTCCGTGGTGCATGCACAGTAACACTTTCAGGAATGGTCTTGCAAAGGACATCAGCAAGGGCTCCCACTAACTTCCATAAGCAATGATCCCCCGAGGATGGCCCCGCCTCCTGAAAAATCCGCTACTGTTTCAGTGTGGTCTCAGCTCATCATTAGGGACTGCATCACAAGACCAGGAGTGGGCACATGCCCCCACATACTTCCCCAAAAGGCAGGCAATGCCATGTCGCTCTCCCTTTTCCTGTACCAGGTCAATCAGGTACCACAGCCAGTACCTGAACCCATTCACCTGGGTTGTGAACAGGGTGCATTTCCTGTGTGTTAGTAAAGCTAGCTATAATCACAATTTCTGCTGAAATACAGAATTTAATTGTACTTAATTTTTCACATTTCCCATATGGAGTCTAAAATGGTCCACTTTAGATCAGTTCACTAACGTCACTAGAAAATTAATAAGGCAACAAGGCAGTCAGTTAATTCCAGCTAGTAACAGAAAAGCTGCTATAATATTTTAACTCCCCCCACTCTTGCTTTTCCTTTAAAAAAAAATGTACAGCATTTGTTAAGTGACATTCTAGAAAAACTGAAGCACTCTGACTGTTGCATCTTTCCGATGACTTCACCATGAGATTTTTTTTCCATTAATCATAATATCAACAATGTGGATTACAAACGGTAAAATGTGAGCAGACCCCCCCCCCCCCCAACACTTATTTATCCATGCCTCATTCACAAACTAATGGTTTCATAAAGGAGATTAAGGGGCATCTGGTTAATATGGATATTTAGTCTGGGGAATGCATTAACAATGCTTTTCTGGCATCTTTACACACAAGTACTAACAGTCAGCCTTGGCTTTACTCCAATGTATTTACAGTATGTAAATGTTTATTTCCAATTGGCTTATTAGGACACCTTAGTCATTTAAGTACATGAACAGCACATTCTATACGAGTGACATGATTGGCACCATGAATGGCACATAATTCCCCTTTGCCTGGGCATTTCATGAACTGAAGTAAATAGTTCCGGAAGAGTCTGTTACAGCGAATATATCTTCGGCTACATGATCTCAAGCTGTGTCTCGCAGACGAAAGCCCTCATCAAGGCAACTCATATAAAAGCTTCTTAAATGTTCACATATGATCTTCGTTTCACCTTAACTTTTAAATTAAAGTATTACTTTTAGGCATGTCTAATTCTCTATATTTACTTACAGGACAGATCTACAACTGTACTTTGGTAATCTAACTTCGCGCCAACTCCCCATAAACTGTAATTTCACAATGTTTATACACAAAGCAAGACAGACAATCCACAAGTCTGACAAAATGTTAGCCATCCCATCTTGAGACACTGAGCCTTACAGTACATTACATTCAGTTTCCACCTCACCTTAGTATCATTTAACTACATTTCTATGCCTTCACACTGACAGCATTTTACTGAATTGGGTCTTAACCAGAACAGGGAACACGCTCCTTTCTTCTAGCATGTGCATTCTTTTTTTTTTTTTGGATAAATTCTTTGGACTTGTTTACAGAGATGTGACTTCCAAATACTCACAAACCGAATACTGTTAAAACAGTACGAATCAATAATAATCCCTACTTTCCCACCTTTATGTGCATTTGCAATTTAAGTTTTTTGCAAATGAACAGAAGTTCCATTAAACTTCATCTTTTGTTCCGTTTTTGCTCTTATTTCACTTGACACCAACTCTTGACCTTCACACAAACTTTTCTGCTGTCTATATATTCTACTCCCCCCACTTGAATATAACAAAACTAAAGCATGACCGATACACCTTCACCTTTTATGTGTGGCATTAACCTCTACAGTGAGTATGCATACTCATTTAATGAAGAACAAAGCCAGTGGCAATGTCAATCTACAACACATCGACTTCTTATGAAAACACAACACCAGTGGGATTTTACAGCTACTTCTCCAACACACTTTGTTAACCTGGTAAGAAAACTGCCCCGAGGCCAAGTTCAGTCATGACCCTAGAAGTCTGGCAAGATGAAATAGCAAACATTTCCAGGAACAGATTGCAAAACTAAAAGGAAGCAACTATTTGCAAAGAATCAGCAAAGGCAGCAATACAGCCAAAACAGGTTTAATATAAAAATTTTACAAACAGTGCACATTCGATGACCACTGCAGTGGTCACCTCAAACAATGGATTATTAGGATAAGGACAGATTCAGATTCTACTGGACTTGCATTATACACATACATATTAAAGTGCAGCAAACATTGTCAAAGAATCACACAAAGTAAAACGAAAACATATAGAGTAGATTACCAAATATTACACCCGTACTTCTAAACTCAACAATGCCACCAGGTTTCTTAACTGGCTAAAAGAAAATTTTTTTAGCAGTGGTAAAATGCAATTCCTGCTGTAAAAGATCCAGAGGCGCAAAATAGGAAAAAAGCTGAACACTACCCTTATTTGTCCAATATACAACAGTTAAAAAAAATCATACTCCTATTTATGACATTTCAAACTATCTGCATTTTTCCCTTCACAATAGGTATTCATGAACTTAATAGAAATAAAACCCCAAAGAATATTGCTAATAGTTTAATGCCACACTACTAGCGGCACAAAACCTTCAATGTATTCTGTTTGTGTGTAAACATGCAACGCTTGCATCTCAGATGCGTAAGGAACAGTTAGACTACAAGAAGATACCTACAGGAAAAAAAAAAAAAAAAGAACTATACAATGGACTACTTAAAAAATGAATGTAATATACAAGTGGAGCTGTAACAGCCCAGGTGGCTCTGACCTAACCACTTGTCAGGTAGTTGCTAAAGCTGTTTCTATAAATGCCTGGCTACTGGGTAAGCAAGTAGAAGAAATACTATGAGTTTTTGTGCTTTACTTTAAACAAAACTAAATGCAAAGCACACTGGCATTTAAAAAATAGTAAACAGGATTTCATGGAAAGCTAGGATATTTACTGGAGATACTGGAAGTTACAGAAGCATGAAAGAGGTGTGTCTGTGGGTTAAGGGTCAACACAAAAAGATGCACAAGCTGGAGAAGCAAATAGTTAACCAAGGAAAGAAAAAAAAAACTTGGAGATGGATGTGTTTAGAAATAAACCTATTAAAATTGCCTTGGAAAAGAGCTTCATTAACACTGGCCACTTTTTATCAAAACTCTCTCGATGGTATTAAGGAGAAATTAAGTTTTTACAGGAACCTACATGATCAAAACAGACAGTGGAAAGTGCAGATGCAATGACTACAATGTAAAAGTTTATTTATAAATGAAGAAATAAAGAAGCAATAACCACGGCAGTAATAAGCAGGTAGTTGGGTGACGTGTCGTATCAGGCACTCATGTTGTCCACTATCAGAAAACATCAAGCGGAGGACTAAAGGTATCTGAAGCAGCTTTTAGTATGGAATGAATACAACTGTGTGTGTGTGTGTGTGTGTGTGGGGGGGGCTGTATAGTCAAAAACTTGGGGACAATCTTGCAAATCATTTTTTCATCTGGTCTCGGGGGGGGGGGTTTACATCTTGTAACATCATAATCTATTTGCAGCTCAGAGGAACAATTAACAGTTTCGCTTACAGTAAATTAAAGTATAAAGAAGGCTAAGCCATACCATAAGCAAGCACTACTAAGTGTTTTAGTGGGTTACTAGTACCATGGTTTGGAATTTGGATGTTTTAATGGTTAATGTACTACAAAACAAAAATAAAATAAAGTCCGTTTGTAGTGTCTCCTGTATGGTTTGGAAGGTTTTACCACTCTATCACTAATCAAGCAGGAGAAGGAACTAAGCCAAGGACTGATCCGTGAGGGACTCCAATGTTAACAGACATTTCATCAGAGTGCTCAACAGTGACAGTTTACCAGGTAGGCCAGTTAGGAAACAAGTAACTTTAGCAAAGCATTGCAGAGAAGCTCAGTTTAGTAAAAAAGGTAAAATCAACTAGGTCAACATCCCCTTTTAGGTTGCTAAAATGGGCCTCAGTCTGATGTTCACAGTCTGTATGTGAAAAAAAATGGCACCCGTAAGCAGGCAGTCAATTTTATTTATTTATCTAACACTAGTTAACCAGGAAAGTCAGACTTGGAACAAAGCCAATTTTCAGAGAAGGCCTGGGGAGAAATGCTCCAGACGTATGTCCCTTAACGTGGTAGGAAACCAGAGCATCCCGGAGGAAACCCACACGAACACAGGTAGGACATGCAGACTCCACACAGAAGGCACTCCAGCCAAGAATCGAACCAGAGAACCTCTTGCTGTGAGGCGACAATGCTACTACTGCACCATCCCAGAATCACTGCTGCCATGTTTTGAACCTGGGCGCCTATCAACTACAGCATAGTTCACTAGCCCACTAGGCCACACAACTCTAATGTTTACAGATAGAAAGTTGCATTCTCATAACAAAACTGCAATGGCAGTTTTAGCCAACAATACTAAGATGGGCAGGATTTATACAGCCTGGCACTGAAAACTTTCCCATGCTACCTAAGCACTTCCTTCTTTCCCATAATGCTGAGAATGTCAACATTCCACCATGATTTCTGGAGATGCCATCTAATGTAGAGCACTAGGCAGAACAGACCTCCAACTATACCTCTCAACTGGCCAGATTTTCACAGAATGTTCTCATTTTTGCCTCAGTGATTTGCAGTTTTGTGGCAAATCATTGATGACTGAAGTCACTAAATAATACTAAGCAATGACAGATATTTGAGTTTCAGACTTCATAAAACAAATGAGCCTGTTATTCTAGCAATTTTCTAAGTTTACAGGATTAGTATTTAAAATCTGTCGCTATTTTGGGGCCTTTGTCCCCTCATTACTTTTGGTTTTCTCCAAACTTCTTGCACGGACAGGTTGAGAAGTGTACCTCTGACTACAACTAAATGCCCTCACTACAAAGACAGTCACCAAGACTGAGGTGGGGGAAGGAAGGTTAGGTTGGTGACAGTTGAAACTGCCAATGCAGCACTAGTACAAAGTAACTTTCATCTGACATTGAAGTTTTCATCTCTGTAACAAACTGACAAAGTCCCAGGTCTGATCTCTTTGGCTGCTTCTCAAGAAAGGATAACCCAAATTATGGTGGCCCTGAAGGGAGGCCAAGATCTGAGAATCACTTCATCTTGTAGTGCCTTGCTGAAGTGTTTAATGGAATCTTTAAGCCAGCTGTACAATCATCCACAAAAGCATTGTTAAGATGATGTGTGAGATGCCCATTGCTCTCGTAGATCAGGCATTTGCAGCTTCTGGTAAAGATTTTATGAAATATGAAAGCCAGCAAAGGGTGGTCTTGGATACTTCAGGACATTATTTCCTCAAAAAAATAAAATAAAATGGGTGGATCATTCCTTGTACATTTTTCTGTCCACATTCAAGTTGCATTTACACACCCATACAAACATATTCCCTGTGGTTAGAATAATCAATGGAGAAAACTGGAAGGTCACTAGATCGAACAATTTTGGCTTTTGTGTCCAATTTTAATCCAATAGAAGTATTCATCCTCATGGACACAGTCTCTGTATGCTTAGCCTCATCTCATATTTTAAAGACTGGAGCTTGGAAATCCTAAATGAAATAATAGCTACCAAGTCTTTTCCAACAAAGACATTTTAAAATCAGCAGTAGTAACAGGCTCAAAGGGAATCTGATGCATGCTTCCTTAGTACGAAATACAGATCACAAGGAGTCACCACACACTTGACAGGAAGCTGGAGGAGGAAGGTATAACTCGGAAAAGTTTGGTAAACAGAGTGAAATTAAGGACACAGAATCAGCACTTTGGTGGAAATTTCTAAATGGCAGACAGATGGGCCCTTAATAGAGGAAAAATTAAGACCTGTAAAAAAAATTCTGATGAATACTTCAAGGCACTATGTACAAGGCTGAAAAGGGATCCAGACCACCTGGCAGAAGCCCAAAAAGGAAAACAGAGTACATTTGCTGCTGTAAGCCTTTCTATTGCCAACTTTCCATGTAAAGATAAAAATATGGACCACCCTCTTCTGGTGCAAAGTGACCCTGTCTACCAAGCAAAACAAACAAAAAAAACAGTTAGCCTAAAGGAGTAAAGGCATAACTGAGGCTTTCCAGGTGGAAGAGGTAGTGGATCCTTCAAAAGTTTCAGCAGGAGACACCTGTCAAAGAGTTGAGGTCAGAGAAGGGGAAACCATACCTTTCAGAGATGAAAAAGGTACCATGAGGACCATTTTGGCTTTCTAATTTTCACATTTTCCAAGAACTTGACAAGAGAAAATGTAGGAAAAGTCATAAAGGAGACCAGAAGGGAACACTTCTGGATGAGCACATCCCTGAGGCATTACTTCAAGTGAAGAAATGAGGGAAAACAATCTGCAGCATTTGAAGTTGGTCAGGAATATAAATATATGTCACAGCAAGGCCTTCCCCAGTGACAGAACAGGTTCCACATTACTGAATGGCTGAGAAACCACTCATGAGGCATCAGTAAGCAATGGCTGAACCACTTTGCAACAGAACTGGGTTGGCCCACATAGGAAGCAATAAGGCAAGTTGTAGTGAAGGCCCATTCCTACATTTTCAAGACCTGCAGACAGAGGGATAGAAATGTGTCCTGCCCTGCCTGTTTAATTAACTAAGTCATTGCCATGCTGTCAGAGTGGAGAGCAAAAACATTGCTGAAGAGGAAGCCCTGGAAAGCCTGCAGAAGGAGATGGATGGCAATCATCTCTAGAATGTTTATGTTTAGATTGGTCTCAGATTAACCCGATGTCTTGGACCATCTGTTCCAAATAAAGTCTTGTAGGACAGCAGACGTAGGAGAGATCAGTCATTCATCGGGGAGAATGGGATCTTTGAGGGTCTGCCCAAAAACAGCCTAGAGCTGCAAGTCAACCATACATTATGATCCAACAACATTTTCTTCCATAGCAACAAAGCTCATCCACCACTTCTGGCCAAATAGAAAAAAACAACACAACCAGAATCCAAAATAGAAAAATGTAATAAAAATCCCTACCGCCTCGGCTGGAAGCCTTCAAAGGAGAATAGAAAACACAAAAACTGCCCAAACATATATAGCACAATCAATTATTATAAATTGCTTGATTGCAATCAGTTAAGTTAAAAACTTTCCAATTGCATTCCACACGAATACCTGCTGGGCTTAAAGTCCAACACTTCAAAATAAAAACAGTCTCTTTATACGAAAGACTTTTCTTCACATCTAAATTACATCCCTTTCTACAAACATGCTCCAATACAGTACATCGCAAACCATCTAAACTTCTATTATGATATTTATCAAAATGTAATGCAAGAGGGCTTTCAGGCTTAGCATTTAAAATATTCTTAACATGTTCCTGAATTCTAAGCTTAAAAGCCCTCTTCCTCTCACCCACATAAAACATGTTACAAGGGCAATTTATAGCATAAATTATTCCTTCTGTATTACATGAAAACTTGCGATTTACTTTAAAAGAAATGCCATTAATATATTTAAATTTATTACACACATTTACATACATTGCATCTTCCACATGGAAATGTACCAATTATACTAATCACAGAATCAATACTACTGTTAGCAAAGTACAGTTGTGTACACTTACCATAAATGTAGATGTTAGAGTGTATTCACTGTTGCAGTCATCACATTTGGGTTATCTGCTTGCAGTAGCCCTCAGTCGGCCTGATTAAGTCTTGGGTCCTGCGTCAGTTGATGTCTCTTCTTCCATGACGTCAGGTAGTCAGGGGTATAAAACATGCAGCCGACACCATTACATCAGTTTTTCTTGCCCCAGATTTCAGGTGCCCCTTTAATGGGAAGCATTATCATTATAGATATATATATATATATATATATATATATATATATAGATATATATATATATAGATATATATATATATAGATATATATATATATATATACATACAAACACACACAAGGTTATACCGCCAATAAAAAAGCAAATGCACTAAAAAGCTTAAGCATAGCAAAGGCGAGTAGAGGTATAGACATAAAAAGTCAGGGGGCTGGAGGGAGGGTAACCAGGACTGCAACAGTGAATACACTAACATCTACATTTATGGTAAGTGTACACAACTGTACTATGTTCTTCATGTTTCACTGTTGAAGTCATCACATTTGGGTAGATTCCCAAAGCTAAGGACAGGAGGAGGAATTTAGATAGCATTAGGATCAGCTATAAGGCCCTGCAAGACAGCAGTGGCAAAGCCAGCTCTGGATTTAGAGAAAAACTGACAAATGGTAATGCTTGCTGAAAGTATGTACAGAACTCCAGGTAGCAGCTTCTAGGATGTCCCTGGTAGGGACAACTCTGAGAAAGGCTGTAAGGTAGATGCAGCCCTGGTTGAATGGGGTCTGATCCCCTTATGGGATAGGTTTTCCATGGTGCTTATAGCAGAAATGAATGCAATGGCCTATCCATTTAGAAATGGTTTGCTTTAAAATAGCCTTCCCCTCTGCCCCTGCAGGAAATGCCACCAGCAGTTGTTCAGATTTCCTTTGAGGTTTAGTCCTGTCCAAGTAAAATCTAAGTTGTCTGTGCACATCTAAGGAGTACAGTATCCAGTCCCCTTTGTTCTGTGGATTAGGAAAGAAGGTTGGCAAATGAATGAACTGATTAACAGCCACACTGGATACCACCTTGTGCATGAAGGAGGGACTGGTTCTGAGGGACACCCTGTCCGCATGAAAGATGATGAAAGGCTCCACTGCCATGAGGGCCTGTAATTCAGATACCCTTCTTGCTGAAGTGATTGCTAAAAGGAAGGCTGTTTTCCAAGAAAGGAATTTTAAATCTGCACTAGCAACTGGCTCGAAAGGAGGAAGAGCGAGTTTCTCCAATACAAAATTAAGGTCCCAGGCTAGAGTTGGGGCTCTCCTGGGTGGTCTCAAATTTTTGGCCCCTCTGAGGAACTGCTTGAGCAGTGGATGAGAGAAGAGGGGAGGTTCTGTGTTATGAGCTGAAATGGCAGAGGCGTGAATTTTGATGGAGGAAAACGAAAGGCCCTTGTGAAGCATCGCAGTTAAGTACTGTAGAATCGGAGGTAAGTTGGGCGCTGCTGTGCTCATCCCTTGAGATTGGTTCTAGACAAAGAATCTTTTCCATTTTTCAGCATAAGATTTTCTGGTACTAGGCCTCCTTGTCTCTAAAATGATATCCATCACTGGTTTACTGAGGGATGGTAAAGGGGAGATTAGGTAATTAGCCAGGCTGCTAGTTTCAGGGTTTGAAGCGGAGGGTGCAGAATCTGGTTCTCCTGCTGAGACAAGAGGGTAGGGGTCTGAGGCAGGTGCCATAGGGCCAACGGTGACCCACTGCGCAAGAGGGGGTACCAGTGTTGATGTGGCCAGTCTGGTGCAATCAATATCATCCTTGGTTTGTCCTACTTGATCTTTAGTAGTAGTTTGGAGAGGAGAGGCAGAGGAGGAAAGGCATAAACGGATAGGGTTTTCCAGCTGAAGGACAGAGCCTCCACTTTCCAAGCTTGTTTGTGGGGAATCTTTGTGCAAAATTTGTCTAATTGTCAGTTCTGGAGGGAGGCAAGCAGGTCTATATCTAGGCTCCCCCATTTGCTTGTCAACATGTTGAAAGTCTTTGGTTCCAGTTTCCACTCGTGTGGGTTCATGAGGTTTCTGCTTAGTCCATCTGCTAGTGCATTTAGTTTTCCTGGCAGGAACTGAGCTTGTAGATGCACTTGGTAGCTCAAGGCTGTGCTCCACAGTGCCATGGCTAGTCTGCAGAGGGGGGTAAGAATGGGTATCCCCCTGCTTATGTACCACATAACAGTGGGGTTGTCTTAGGTTCATAGGTTCATACTAGGCTATGCCCTGGGGCAATTATAAGCCTAGCCCGATTCTGTATGGCTTACACCACCCCTTGATTTGAGTATACTGTGCCCTTTTTAAGGTTTAGTTTACTGTGCCTCTGTCTAATAGTGACACGGGAGTAATCACTGGGACAAACCTACGATCCCCCATCCACCTATCGAGATTCTTCTTGAAGAGATTCAGTGAGGTACTCTGCCTCACATGAACTGGAATTCTATTCCAGAGCGAAGGGAGCCTCTGGGTTATAAACCTGTCCCTCCAGCAAGTTCTATTTATTTCTGTGCTGAGGTTCAAAGTCCCTCGAGCGTGTGGTTCCAAGGGATTTAGATTTACTGAGGTGGAGCATATCCATTAATTCTGGATTTGATATAGCTTTGTATGTCAGGCACAGATCGTCTCGAAGTAGGCGGTATGCAACTGAGTAGAGCTGGAGTTTTTTTTAACCGAGCAGCATATGGCATCTGTTTGAGACCCTTGATCCTCTTGGTGAGATACTTTTGGGGTCTTTCTAATTGCTGCAGGTGTCGGGTAAGGTACATCCCAAAAGGGGCATTGTATTCTATGATGGGCCTGATGAGGGATGAATAAAGGGGCACGATTACCTCTCTTGATCTAGATGTGAAACCCTTCGTGATGAGGTGGGCTATGTAGAAGGTCTTTCTAACCACTTTGGCAATGTGGTTTTCAAAGGAGAGATTGCTATCAACTTGGGTCCCCAGGTCCCTAATAACTTTCTCTGTACTTAATGGGTTTCCGCCTATGTGGTAATTTGTGGGCACATTGTTTTTGCCAAAGGGTATGACTATACATTTTTGGCATTTAGCTTTAAACCATGGCGCTGGCACCAGTTATCTGTCTCTGTGAGACCTTTTTGAAAGATGTTTGTGTCAGCTGGAGAGTCGATTATGGCGCCCAGTTTGCAGTCGTCTGCGAACTTGGTGAGCCATAGTTCTCCCACGTTTGCCTGTACCTCGGAAAAGTATATACCGAACAAGAGTGGTCCCAGGACAGAACCCTGTGGGACGCCACTTGTGACCGGTTTCGAGTCTGACATCGCTCCAGCAACTCTCACTCTGTGGGTTCTGTCTTTGAGCTAGTTTGCGATCCATCTTGTTTATATTTAAGCTGGATAGCTTATCTATGATGCCCGAGTGGGGTATTGTGTCAAATGCCTTTGCAAGGTCCAGATAGGTTGTGTGGACTACCTTCCCTTCATCTATGGCTTTGGTGACTGCTTCGAAGAAGTCAACCAGGTTCAAAAGGCAGGATCTGCCCTTGACAAAGCCGAACTGGGTAGGATCTAGTGTCTGTAGGTCCCCAATGTCTTTGTTTATGAGCGCCATGATGATCCTCTCCATAGCCTTGCAGACTAAGCTAGTCAGGCTTATGGGGTGATAGTTTCCAGGGTCCGTAGAGGCTCCACCTTTGTGGAGTGGGACCACTGTTGCTGTACGCCATTCTGTGGGCACATATCCTGTAGTGAGGCTGAGATTGTATAGCTGTTTTATTTGAGGGATTAGTTCCTCTTGGAGTTCATGTAGGACACGACCTAGGTCGCCATCTGGTGCCATGGAAGCAGTGTTTTTTGCTTTGGAGAGGGCAGCCTTCACCTGAGCATCAGAGATGTTTGTGAGGCAGCCCTCTGCTGGGATAGATACTTGCTCTTTTGGGGGGGAGGGGGCGGAGAAGTTTGCACTTAACCTGTCTGCCAGGATATTGGCGATGTCTGTGGGTTCAGTGTATTTTTTGTTGTTTAGAACCAACTCAGAACAAGTCTGGGAGTTGCACCCCAGGTTCCTAACATAATTGAAAAAAGTCTTATGATTGTCTTTGGTGTCCTGTGCAATTTTTCTCTCGAAGCTGGCCTTGGAGGATTTTATGAGGGATCGTAATTTTTTGCTAGTACTGAAAAGAGATGCCTTCCCTATTAGGGATTTTGCTCTATCATGCAGTAGCTTCCTCCTTCTGTTGTACAGTTTATTTATGGCAGGGGTCCACCAGACTGGACGCCTGCCTTTGGATGACTGGGTCTTGGTTTTGTTTGGGATAGCATGATCCATGCATTCCTGGAGATGTCCGTAGAATGCATTTATATAGAATTCTGATGTTTGGGCCGTAGTTTCCACTGGCCCTGGGGCCTTGAAGGATTCCACTTTGGTTTTGAGAAGTGAGAAGTTCGCTTTTGAGAAGTTTTTCACTTGTCTGTCTTTACCATTAATTGTCCTGGAAGAATGTGATCCTTGAAAGCTGTCAGAGCATTCCGTACAGCTAACATTTCTTTTTGATCGATATGCAGGTGAGGAAAGCCATCTGGGAAGTTGTATTCAAGCTTGCTCGCAGGAATATAATTTGTTGACAGGGTACCAGGTGTGATTTTTTAGTTTATGGTGTACCCCAGACAAGTTAGCACCCTTTGTACAAAAGCCAGATGATTCAAACGTATATCCTGGCTTTCTGCCTGAATTAGACAATCGTCCAGGTATGGGTATATCTGAATATTTATTTGCCTGCAAAATGCAATGACTGGAGCTAGGCACTTTGTGAATACCCTGGGCACAGTAGATAAGCCAAAGGGCAGTGCAGAGAACTGATAGTGCATGCAGCCTGCTTTTAAGCGTAGGTATCTTCTGCAAGATTCCCAGATTGGGATGTGCAGGTATGCTTCCTTAAAATAGTGTGTCGCCAACCAGGCATCTTTGCCTAGCATAGGAGGCAACTGGTGAAGAGTTAGCATCTTGAATTTTGGGATCATCAAAAAAGCGTTTAGGACAGACAGATCCAGGATAGGATGCCAGGAGTGGTCTTTTCTGGGCACCAGGAAAAGTCTCGAGTAGAAACCTTGTCCCTTTTCCACTTCTGGTACAGTTTGAATAGCCTTTATGCTTAAGAGAGAGAGTACTTGCTTTTGAGCCTCTGCCCAGTGATTTGGGGATAGATCTGGCCAACCGTTTGGGGTTGGTAACATGTGGAAGTGAAATCTGTATCCCTGGGACACTATATTTAAAACCCATTTGTCCTGGGTAACGAGTTTCCAGTTTTTTACATGTAGAGCAATCTTTCCCCCCAAAGGGGCAGTCAGTTGAGAAGTGCTTGGAAGTTTTAAAGTTAAGTCATTGAGACAGTTTACCATAGGGGGAGTTTTACTACCAGATTTGGAAGTGGGGGGCCCCCACTGCTTAGCCCTGTGCGTACCCTGGGACTGAAGCCTGGGTGTTCTGTTGGATCTGGGTTTGGACTGAGGAGGCCTGGAAGAGGAAGGAAATGACCAATTCTTAGAGGGCCAATGCCTACTAAATCTTGGGAGGTTGTACTTGTAAGAAATCTTTAACGGTTTGCATAGATTTAGCTTTTTCCTCCATCTTTTTAAGAACTTCTTCTGCCTTGTTGCCAAACAGGCAGTCCTGATTTAAGGGAGCATCCAGTAATTTAGCTTTAACATGATCTGGCAAGAATTCCTCCTTAAGCCAAGCATGCCTTCTAAGTACAGACCCAGTGACAGCAGCCCTGCAAGATGCCTCTAGTGAATCAAAACCACATTGCAAAGTATGTTTTCCAACCTGTTCAGCAGAATGCATTAAATCCTGTAAATCCTTATTTTCAGCACAATCAGGAATCAACATCATTTTCTGTTTAAGCAATCCAATAATATGCTGCTGATACTTTTAACATATGAAACTGACAGTTTAAGGCCCTAATGACAAAGGTTGCAGAAGTGTATACCTTCTTACCCCATCTATCTATCCAGCGCCCTGGAGTCTCCATCAGAGGGGGTAGGATTTTTGGCAGTAGTCGCTTTAATGCCCTTGGGTCCCAGTGAAATGGTCTCAGGATCAGCAGCAGGATTTTTGAAAAGGAACTTGAGAGAGTCAGGAACCCAGTAATATCTATCAGGTTTTCTGGGAGCAGGAGGTAGAGTCAGGGGCCAAGCTAGATTCCAAAAAGGCATCATCAACAATGTCTAGTACAGGAGGGATAGCTAAAGGCCTGTGCTGGGGCAGGAGTAAGAAATTCCCAAGCCTCTTTAGAATCAGAGAAACCCTGACTTTCCCAATGAAAATGCTCTCTAAGAGTATGCAAGGTCTCACCAAAAGAGAAATCCTCGAGGTGGGCAGAGGGAATACAGTCCTCAGCATCAGAATCCTCATAGGTAGATCAAGGTAAATCCTGGTCATCAGAGGAAACAGAAATTTCAGAATCCTGGTCAGAAGCATCATAAGCAAACTCAGTCCTAGATCTCTTAGAGGGGGAGGCTGGCTTCCCCTGATTAAAGTAATAAGGTCTTCAGCCATTCTTATTTGTTTTTTAGGCATAGAGGCCTGACCTTGCTGTCTGGGCATCGGTTTTCTAGACATGGTTCGAGTTTTTGGCCTTGAAGAAGAAGATGGCGTCGGTTTGATATGCAAGTCAGTAGGCCTGAATACACCCTCAGAAGCCGGTGCCTGCACAGTGGCTCTGGACCCATCCAAGGTAGAGACATCCGCAGGTTCCACAGTTGAAGCATCTCGCGGCATACTGAACTCCGAATGGGTCTCAGTAGAGGCCTGCGAATCTGAAGTCGCAGGTATCAGGGGTTGCGAAAGCGTCCGAGTACCGGCAAACTGGCGACTAGCTTAGGAGAAGCATCGTCTGCAGCTTTGAACCTAGGCGGCCTGTCTCTGTCTATCTTTGCATTTTTTAGTCGGCAGTCGGATGGGTTACCGAAGACAAACCTGGATAATTGAACTGAGCACCAAAATATTTAGAAGCAAAAATATACAGACGACGGATAGTCTGTTGTTTAAATAAGGCACAAAACCGACAGCGAGGTACGTCGTGGTCGGGGCGTAGGCAAGGAATACAGTACGAATTAAAATCTTTATGAGGTATTTGCTTTCCACAAGAAATGCAATTATTTACTTTTACTGACATTGGTTTAAAAACTTCATAAATGTGCAATTTATTTGTTTATAGTCTATTGTTTATTTAGAAAATAGAAAACACAAGTAATTTTGATATGTTTTGTTTTACAATGTGCAATGAGTGGTAAAGCAAATGTTTGCCTGTATTAATAGGTATTAGCCCTTTAAGATACAAGCTTTCAGCTAGTTAAGTGGTTAATGAATTTGTATTTTAATTGTTTTAATTAGCACATATTTTTTTATATAAAGTACTGCTGTGATTTGTAAATTGTTTTTGTCTGAAGAAGGCTGAGGAATATCTTAGCCGAAAGCGCTTACATTCATTAAACAGTCCGTGCTGTGCTGAACTAGTCCGTGTTTCACTTTTTGGAGGTTTTGTCGTTTATACATTTTTTCAGTGTTTTTGACATCGGTTTAGAGCAAGAAAAGGTTTCCCCAATGGGGTACTTGGCTTTTAGTTGAAGACTTCGGTTCTGAAACTCAAACGAAAATTTCAGGAGTCGGCCGACCGGCACTTGCAAACTGCTTCTGCTGCGGGCACTGCACGGCAAGAAGGACTGGTGTAATGGTGTCAGCTGCATGTTTTATACCCCTGACTACCTGATGTCATGGAAGAAGGAAACTGACAACGACATGGGTGACAAGAGATGATAATCAGGAGCTGGCTAGGGGCTACGAGATCCAGAAAAAGAATGTGATCAAAAGTGATCAGGAAAAGAAAAACAGCAGAGAAGAATTGTGTACCAATATTTCACGATACTTTGCATATGATAATATAGGATAATATAGGAAAACACTCCTCTTACTTCATCAGATAAAATATCATAAGTAGTAAACTACAATTTTTTTTAAATTAGATACATCATTATTATTTCTACTCATAGGACAGACATATTGTAACCTATTTGTATCTAAAAAAATTAAATAGTCAATGTACCTATAATATTGTATTACATGTTCCTGATATTTTTTTAAATTATACAAAATCCATTTCTGATGAAATATATGATCATCAAACTCAAAAATTATTAGTTAAACAAAAAGTACAGTTTTGTACCTACCATAAATGTAGATGTTCGAAGATCCACATTGCGGCAGACCATACTATCGGGTAGTCCGCTGTCCTCAGTCGGCCCGAATATCAGAGTATAAGGCTGACGTCGGTCATGGCGCTTAAGACTGACATCAGGACGTCAGGGTACTAATGCGCATGACCGGCGTCATATCCTCAGTCTCTTCTTGCCCCAGATGTCAGAAGACCCTAAAAAGACAAGTCCCAAAGACAGCAAAAACAACCAACCACCCTTGCACTAATATATGTACAATATATACAATATCCACAATATAAGCACAACTCAAACCACACAACCACCCCTAAATACAGAGGGAAGGAGGAGGGTAAATTGGACTGCAGCAATGTGGATCTCGAACATCTACATTTATGGTAGGTACAAAACTGTACTATGTTCTTCATCTTCCAATGCTGCAGTGCTGTCAATTGGGTAGAATCCCAACGCAGCGGTCAGTGAGGCTGGCAAACTATAAAGTAGTAGGAGCTGACAACATGCCTTGCAAAACAGCTGTGGCAAAACCAGCCCTAGACTTAGAGTAGATAGGAAGGTGATAATGCTTAGAGAAAGTATGCACTGAACTCCAAGTAGCTGCTTCCAAAATATCTTTAGTTGCCACCCCCCTTAGAAATGCTGTTGAAGTGGCAGTAGCCCTAGTGGAATGAGGCCTAATCCCAGCTGGAATCTCCTTGCCATGATGGGAATAACAAAATGCAATGCAAAAGCCAATCCACCTAGAAATAGTTTGTTTTGACACAGGCTTGCCCTGTGAACTCAAAGCAAAAGAAACAAACAACTGCTGAGACTGCCTAAAATCCTTAGTCCTGCTCAAATAATATCGCAATTGCCTGTGTACATCTAAAGTGTGCAAAATCTTTTCCCCTTTATTTTGGGGGTCTGCATAAAAAGTAGGCAAATGAATAGTTTGGTTTAAAGCCACACTAGAAACCACCTTAGGCATAAAGGAAGGATTAGTACGTAATGATACCCTATCCTTATGGAAAATCAAAAGGGCTCTACTGCCATAAGGGCCTGTAACTCAGACACCCTTCTTGCAGAAGTAATAGCCAACAGAAAAGCAGTCTTCCATGACAAATATTTCAATTCAGCAGTAGCTGCAGGCTCAAAAGGTTGTAGAGTAAGTTTTTCCAACACAAAATTGAGATCCCAAGCAGGAGTAGGAGCTCTACGTGGGGTCTTATATTCTTTGCCCTCTGAGAAACTGCTTGAACAAAGGATGACAAAACAATGGTGGGTCACAATCATAGTGAGCTGAAATTGCTGCAGCATGAATCTTAATGGAAGAGAAGGACAAACCTTTGTCCAATAACTCAGTAAGATATTGAAGAGCCACACTCAAATTAGGCTCAGAAATCTCCAAATTCTTTGCTGTACTCCAAAATAAAAATCTCTTCCATTTTTCTGCGTACACCTTCCTTGTACTAGGCCTTCTAGCCTCCATAATCACATTTAAAACTTGTTGAGGAAGTTGAGACCTGCTGTGTTTCAACAGAGAATATGCCAGGCTGTTAGATGAAGAGAGTGAAGCTTGACATTGAGCAGATGACCGTTCTTCTGAGATAACAGATGAGGAATCAGAGGTAAAGGCCATGGAGGCTTCTTTACCAGACTGCATAGTAGTGGGTACCAGTGTTGCCGAGGCCAATCTGGAGCTATCAAAATTATCCTTGGCCTGTCTTGTCTGACCTTTAATAGTACCTTTGGAAGAAGAGGTAGAGGTGGAAAGGCATACACATGAAGGTTTTTCCAACTGAAAGACAGAGCATCCACTTTCCAAGCTGTGTGATGAAACCCCTTTGTGCAATACTTTGGCAGCTGGTGGTTTAGTGGAGAAGCGAACAGATCTATGTCTGGAGTTCCCCATGACACTGTCAATTTCTGAAATACATGAAGATCCAGTTTCCACTGTGGGGATCCATGATTTGTCTGCTTAACACATCTGCTAAGGAGTTCTGTGCTCCTGGCAGAAACCTTGCCTGAAGAGTTAATTGCAAGCTTAACGCAGTCTCCCATAAAATCATTGCTTGCCTGCATAGAGGATAAGAATGTGTTCCCCTTGCTTGTTGATGTACCACATGACAGTTGTGTTGTCTGTTAGAATCAACACCTGCCCTGGAAGAAGTAACTCCTTGAAAGCCATTAATGCAAACTGGACTGCTAACATCTCCTTCAAGTTGATATGCAGATGCTGTAGTCTGGCAGGCCACTTGTCTTGTATCCACTTTCCATTTAGATGAGCTCCCCAAGCAATGTCTGAGGCATCTGTCGTTAAAATCTGACTCGCCTCTGGCCGGGTCACAGAGAGTCCCTTGTTTAGGTGACATTCCTGAGCCCACCACAAGAATTCTTTTGAAGGCAAGGTATTATTTGAATGACAGTGTCCAAATCCTGGCAGTGCTGTGTCCATACATTTTGAGATACCATTGCAGCTTCCTCATATGCAGTTTGGCATTGGGAAGCACCAGAATACAAGATGCCATGAACCCTAATGCTTGAAGGACTGTCCTTGCAGTCAGCACGGACTGATGAGATAGTTGATGGAAGTAAAGTGACAGACTCTTTTGTTTGTCCGGGGTTAAAAAGGCCATCTGGGCTGCTGTATTCAGTCTCACACCCAGAAAGCACATGTCTTGAGAGGGTACTAGACTGGACTTTATTTCGTTCACAGAATACCCTAGGCATCTTAGCACTGCTATAACATATTCCAGATGCTGTAGAAGGTCTTCCTTTTCTTGAGCCAGAATCAGGCAGTCGTCCAAGTAAGGATAGATTTGAATTCCTTGAAGCCTGAAATAAGCTATCACTGGAGCCAGAACCTTTGTGAATACTCTGGGCAGTAGATAAGCCAAAGGGCAATGCAGAGAACTGATAATGAGAATTTCCAGTTCGAAAACGCAGATACTTCCTGCAACTTAGCCTTATAGGCACATGAAGGTAAGCTTCCTTGAGATCTAAAGTTACCATCCAGTGATCTTTGCCCAGCAGAGGTAAAAGTTGTTGTAACGTCAACATCTTGAACTTGGGAATGTCCAGAAAAGTGTTGAGGAATAAATCCAAAATTGGTCTCCACGTGTTCCCCTTCTTTGGTACTAGGAACAGGCGAGAATAAAATCCTAGGCCCCTTTCTGATACAGGGACTGGCTGAATGGCCCCCATCTGGAGTAACTGAGAAACTTGCTTGTGAGCCTCTTTTCTTTGTGGAGGAGGAACATCTGGCATGCCTTTGAAAGGGGGCATTGTGTGGAAATAAAATCTGTAACCGTGATGAATGATATCCAACACCCATCTGTCTTGAGTAATTAAATCCCAATTTTCTTTGAAAAGAGACAGTCTTCCTCCCAAAGGAGCTGCCAGGCGAGAATCCACTGGCAGCTGAAAATGCAGGTCATTGGGTCTGTTTACGAAAGGACTGACCCACTGCCCTCACCAGAAGTCTGAGCAGGTGAACTCCTGATCTAGGCCTAAAGAACCTTGAGCCCTGCCCCTACCACGTCTAGACCTACCCCTAGACTGGGAATCATAAGCAGGATATGTCCACCCCTTAGCAGGCCAATTTCTACTAAACTTGAGGCTGCACCTGCAAAAATCTTTAACAGTTTGCATAGACTTAGCTTTGTCCTCCATTTTCTTTAAAACTGCTTCCACAGGCGATCCAAACAACACATCAGACTGTAAAGGAGCATCCAAAATCCTTGTCTTAACATGCTCAGCCAAATTCTGATCCTTCAACCAGGCATGCCTGCGAAGAACAGAACTAGTAGCAGCCACCCTCGAGGAGGCCTGTACAGCATCAAAACCACACTGCAAAGAATGCTTACCCACTTGTTCAGACACATGAACCAAATCCAGCAACTCTTTACACTCAATACCTTCCGCCAAAGCATCCACCTTAGATTTCAATTGTGAAAGGAGATAATTTTGATATTTTAGCATGTGAAACTGACAATTCAACGCCCTCATGGCTAGAGTGGAAGAAGTATACACTTTCTTTCCCCACCTATCCAAAGCCCTTGCCTCTTTATCAGAGGGTACAGGATTTTAACCACAGAAGCTTTAACACCTTTAGGCCCCTGAGAAACAGTTTCTGGGTCCGCCCTAGGACTCTTAAACAAATACTTATGAGCTTCAGGCACCCTATAATACCTATCAGGCTTAACAGGAGCAGGAGGCAAGGAGTCAGGGTTCAGGGAAGCCTCTGCAATTACATCCTCCACCACATTCAACACAGGAGGAATAGCTAAGGGCCTATGCTGGGGTAAAACAAAATTCCCTAAGCCTTTTCCTGGAATCAGAGTAATCCTGGCCTTCCCATTTAAAGTGCTCCCTCATGGAATGCAGAGTCTCTGAAAATGAGAAATCCTCAGGAGGAGAAGCTGTAGGAGTGGAATCATCCACATCAGAATCAGAATAAGTAGGATACTCTTGTAAGTCTTCCCAGAAGAGTCTGAAGCCTGTGAACACTGTTCAAAACTATCAAACTCCTGTTCCACCCTAGGCCTCTTATCAGGCGGGGCATAGAACCTCTAATCATAGTAATCAAATCTTCTGCCATTTTAAGCATATGTTTCTTAGGTACAGAGCCAGAAATGCTAGGAGAAGCCCCCACAGAAGCTGAACTTGGCCTACCTCTAAAAGAAGCTTTGGCAACAAGGAGAGGCCCTAACTACCTTGGGATGAGAGGGAAGAACAGTTACCTGAGAAGCCCCTCAGTCTGGCCTACCTCCTGAGAAGGCACATCCTGTAACAGTAAAGTTTCTGCCTGAGACTCCATGGAAACTCCTGGCAAAACCTCTGGCTCCACTGAGCCTTCTAAAGAACCGGCGTCCGGGACTGCCGGTTCATCAACCCTAGGCTTCACTGTTTTGTCCTTGCGCTTCTTGGATGAAGCGGGCGTCGGAGAATCCGACGGCATATTATAATTGCAACGCTCCCAAACACTAACCTGGCACAATCTAGCCTCCTCTTAATAGTGCGTTTGTTAAATCTAGCACAAGAACGGCAACCAACAACGCCGTGCTCAGGCCCTAAACAAGGTATACACAATGTATGATAATCCCTATGCGGTATCTGCTTCCCACAAGAAATACAGTTATTCACTTTTTCTGACATCCGGTTAAATACTGAGGCAAGAAAAACCAAAATGTTCCCAACGGGTACTTAGCCAACTCTGTTTCGGTCTGAAACTCCGGTTTCGGAAATATCTCAGAACGCCAACCTGCACTCGCAAAACTGCTTCTGCATCGGACCATGCGGCAAAAAAGACTGAGGATATGACGTCGGTCATGCGCATTAGTACCCTGACGTACTGACGTCAGTCTAAGGCGCCATGACCGACGTCAGCCTTATACTCTGGTATTCGGGCCGACTGGACGCGGACTATACCCAATAGTCAGGACTGCAGCAATGGAAGACGAAGAACATCTGCTTCTGCTGCGGGCACTGCACGGCAAGGACTGGTGTAATGGTGTCAGCTGCATGTTTTATACCCCTGACTACCTGATGTCATGGAAGAAGAGACCGCAACCGACGCAGGACCCAAGACTTTGATAATCAGGCCGAGTGAGGGCTACTGCAAGCAGATCACCCAAATGTGATGACTGCAACAGTGAAACACAAAGAACATCAGAGAAATTAGCATGTACCAACATATCTGATACTTTTGCCCTTATGATATGAAAATATAGGCACTTTGTACATTATATCCGAAAGTTCTTTGAACTTTAATAAAACGTTCCAACAGTGTTTAATCACTCCTCTTACTTCATCAGATAAAATATCATAAGTAGTAACTACATAATTTTTTCTTAAATTAGATACATCATTATTATTTCTACTCATAGGACACCATATTTGTAACCTATTTGTATCTAGGGATACTTTTTAGCTTTGTGTAACAAAGCATATACGTCTTGTTTACAATAACCCCCATCAATAAATAATTCAGCTGTTTTATTCAACTCATATAATAAATCCGTGTCATTATTGCTAAGTCTTTGAACCCGAAGAAATTCCCCATAGGGTAAGGAATCTACTAAATGGGGTGGATGACAACTGGCTGTAGCAAGAAAATGCATACCCCCTTCAAATCTACGATGTATTTTACTTATACTTCTTCCATTAGTTTCACCAGTTAAACATCTAAAATTGTCACTGATTTCCCAGTTTTTACACCAGCAAACCTTAAAGCAAATGGGTTATTCTGAAGTTCTTCAATAAAGTATATAACTTTATCCTGGCCCCCTTTACAAAAAAAATTAAATAGTCAATGTACCTATAATATTGTATTACATGTTCCTGATAGAATTTTAAATTATACAAATAATCCATTTCAAATTGACCCATCATAATATTGGCATACATAGGGGCAAAAGCTGCCCCCATTGCCGTACCTTGTAGTTGATGAAATATATGATCATCAAACTCAAAAATTATTAGTTAAATAAAACTCAAATAGTTCAGTAATGTAATACGTCAAGGGGCCATCTCCCAGTGTTTTTCTCAATGCCTCAAAAGTCCATATCTATGTTCAATACTGGTGTACAAACTTTTAACATCTATGGTTAACCAATGCATTTTCTCTGACCATGATACAGATTTTATTTTTTCTAAAAAGTCATAGCCGTCTTTAATAAATGAAAACTGTTTAGTAACATTTGGTAACAAAAAATTATGTAAAAACTTGCCCATGTTGTTCAAAAAAATTTTACATACTGAAACAATTGGACATCCAGGAGGGTTATGCATGTTTTTATGAATCTTGAGCAGACAGTAAAATGTGGCAATTTCACACCCCCGTACATGAAATTTATTTTTCACATTTTCATTAGAAAAATAGCACAATCCAACACCCTTATTCAAAAGGTCGAGATATTTATCAATGGCTGTTTCATATTCTTTCATACAGCTTTTCCTATAGGTGGTGGTATCATTTAAGTGGTCATAGCACATCTTAGCATACTGGACAAAATACATTACAACTTTATCCCCTTTGTCTGCTGGCTTAAATATACGTTGTTGGTTTTTGCTCAGCCCCTGTAATGCTTGCCACTCTAATTTAGTAAGACTGTTGTTGTTGTGTCTTTCGGCTTTTCCCTGTTAGGGGTCACCACAGCGGAACTCCGGTCCGCTAATGATTGGTAGTTGATTTTTACGTGCCGAGTTACCAGCCCTGGCGCACAACCTTCAACGAAGGTACGCCCATTCACGCATGTCTCCACGCAGAAGATGCTCTAGCTGAGAATCGAACCGGACAGCGTCTTACTACGAGACGACAATGCTAGTAAGACTGCACTCAACAGAATTCCTATTTATCATAAATTCTTTGAACAGTGTTTCTAATGCAAAATCAACCATAGAGGAAAACTGTAAAGGTGGCACAAATTGACTTATCACAATATTGAGGTATATAGTTTAGAATATGCAGTATATATAGTATCATTTTTTAATTCCGATGTACAGGAATAAAAACGGTCATCCTCTAATATACATTCCACAGAATTTACTTCCTGATTCTCAACCTTATTAGCCTGAAAAAAAAAGTTTAACAAATGCAGTTTCCTACCTAAACAGAACATGTCTTTAAGCATGTGAAGTCTAGGAACACAGCCTGATAAATTAATGACATAACCAATTCCTTTTCACTGTTAACTAAATTACATACTGTGTTTTCAGTCCTTTGAATAATTCCACCGAACACGTTTGTGTTTATAAAGCGAGGAATGCTGTCCTTCATACGGCTGCTTGTCTGTGGATTCTGGAGCCACTCTGGTCCTTCTGTTGCTTCTATAACTCCCATATTCAGTTCTCTGTCAGCATTTTCTTCCACTCTGCAACCCTCTGGATCACTGTTCTGATGATATTTTCAAATGTTGCAATCCCTCCACAAAACCACACAGATCCATAACTATCATCTTTGGCAACACCTTTGCCATTCTCTTAGCTAATATACAGAAATGCTTTATAACCATGGTTTAAAACTGAAATGGGTCTACATGAAGCCAGATTTGAGGGGTCTTCAACCGCTTTGGATAATGCGACTACCACAGCTTTCTTTCAAAATGTTTTCATCCTTAAAAATATTAAGCAAAACCTTCCAGATATTTAGCACTTCCTTCCCAACTTCCAGACTTCCTCAAGTATAGTATCTGCTCCTGCTGATTTCCCTGCTGACTGTTTTGCCTCCATCTCCTGCTATCTTCGCGATTTATAGTCAAGCTAGTCTTCTTCTAACAACTAGTATAACTGCGTCTTGTATGAACATTTCCATTAATGCATTTCTTTGGTTTTCACTCCCCTGCTTTATACAAATTTTCATAACATTTCTGAAGCATTCTCTAATACCTCTGCAGGACCTCTGGTTATTTTTTTATTGCCCTAGGCACCATAAGCCTGGTTATAACTCAGTTAACATAATGATTTTGAAAGAAAGTAAAGTGTTTATGCCCTAGAGTAACTTTTCCAAACTCATGCATATTACCCAAATGCCCCTTATTTTCCCTTTAGGATTTTGCAATTGATCCTCCTCTTGTTCTGAGATTCTCCTTCTGTAACACTTTAAAGTCCATTGTCATTTTATCCCACTCACGATCCTTTCTGAAGTAACTTCTGCCCAACTCTCAAATCATGTCCACAGCTCATTCATTAAATTTCTCCCTTTTTAACATATACATAGAAAAGTACCAGTGTCTCATTTTTGCATCATTACCCTGCATGTTTACTCCAGTTTTTAATCGGTGCATAATCTGATATAGTTATTGGAAGGATCCCTGTGCCTTTAGTTAATTATACATGGGTGTCCAGTTTTTGGCATTTAGATTGCAACATGCAAAGTTTGCATTCATTTCAAGCTAACAAACAAGACTGCTAAAAACTACAACTTAATGTATTTTTATGATGTACAAAACAAAAAACATTTTTTGTCATTTTATGTTATGGTCAATTCCTCTACTCCTTCACCGTCAAACTATACAACTTACTTCCACCTTCCGTAAGGAACACGGGGAGCACCACCACCACCTTCAAACAAATACTGAAAAATCATCTCAACCCTTCCTGGCTATGTACCTGCTCTATAACAACTCTTCCTGGCTAAGTTCCTGCTCTATAACATAACCTCTTCCTTCTCCTTATACAACTAAATTTCTATAGTTTTTGCTACTGCTGACTGATGATATTTTCTCCATATTTATTTTTCATCACTTTTTGATACTGATACTATAATGCTGATTAACATACATCTCTGTTTATACCTCAGTTTGAATGTGTCAGGAATGCTGCTAAATTCCTGCTTTTATGTATATATTATTGTAATACAATCAACTAGATTCCTGCTTTTATGTATAAATTGTGTAATACATTACTGTAATCAAACCAACTAAAATCCTTTTATTTATATATATATATATATATATATATATTCTGTATATATTACTGTAATCACTATGTGTAACACTGTTTCTATTTCTGTACCAATTAATGTTTAATTTTTTTGCTGTATTGATGTTCTTGGAGTTTTTCTCCCTGGGCCTCCACTGAAAATGGTCTCTATTAGGCCCAGTGGACTTTCCCTGTAAACAAATGCAATAAAATAAACAGGAAATAACCGCGTTTTACTTGTTTTAATAGACTTGTAATTGAGGGGTCTATATTACTTTATCTAAGGTTCATTTCCACAAACTTTCTTTCATCAAACAATATAAAGTGAACATTTACTTTCCCTGGGTAAATCATTCTTTGAATTGAACATTTGCAGAAGTGAAGAGTTGCCCAGCATTAGAAATTTGCCCTTTTCCCCACTGCAGTGCAGTGTGATCTAAGATTTGGTATATATAGTTGGGGGGAATGCACAGCACCCCCAACCTGGGTGGGTCTAGAATACTGTACTTTGTGCGACTCTCCAAATGGCGAGCAACTTGTTACTTTCCCTGTGAAAGTAATTTGTTGAACTGAGCGCTCGCTGTCTATTGTTCGATGAACAAAGATTCACAGAAATAAGCCTTCGATAAATTGATATAGACCCCAATTGAGATTCTTGTTGACCTAAAATTTATTAGGATTTTCGACAAACAATGAAAAAGGAATTATCTCTAAGTATTATCCTGAAAAGTTTGTACATTGGCTGCATGGCACAGAAGGATGGAGTCCTGTCTATGACCCAGGTGACCAGGGTTCGATTGTCAGCCCCAGCAGTAGAGCAGCCAAATAGAGGGAGTAGAGGAATGAAGGGGTTATACCCATTTGCCTGCGAGTTGGATGGGAGACAGATGTGCCAGGGATGAGTAACAGCTGCCATGCTGCTAGTGTATACTGGTGAACACAACAAAATGCACCCCATGCTACAAGTCAGGGTGGGACAGGAGAATTCTGCCAGTAACCCCCCCCCCCCCGTGAAAAATTTCACGAATAAATACTGAATAACTGTTGAAATACAAACGTATGTACTAGCCAGAAAAACAGTGGATTACCAAGGGACATAGCTTTGAAAAACTGGGAATAGTTAAGCAGTTGAAATGCAAAGTAGATAGACTTAGTGCTCACATCACTTCAAATATACTCATTGACAAAGTGGTACTATCAACAATACAAGCATAATGTATGAATCGACTGTGAGACTTAAATGTTTTCACATGACGCAAGTTATGAAAGGATTGAGCTAAAGTCCGAGGCTCTTTTTTCCCCTTATCAGATATTTAAAGTAGCCTAATGAAGGTCACTGAAGCAAAAGAACATGTTTTTCTACTAGAGGAGGATTGTCTTTCTGTTACCATCCTCGGTTTCATTTAATGACAGCAGATACAGTCCTAGGTATTTAGTTTTGGAACCTACTGGAAACACTAAGTTGGTTATTTTGTTAGCCTGCTTACTTCAACTTGTTTAATAGGACGTTCTTGTCCCAAAGCACCAAAACACATGAACAAGGCCTCTCCTCTCTCTATCAAATAAAAAGGAAATGCATTTACATATGGATGCCGAATCATACACCAATGCACTGTACGAACACGTAGATAAAAGCATGGAACTAGCCATACCCAACAGAACCAAGAAGCTCTCCTCCAAAAAAAGGAAGCCAGTCTGGTGGTCCCCTCCCATTAATAAACTCTACAACAGAAGGAAGAAACTGGTGCAGAAAAAGGTGAAGTCCCAAGACTGGAAAAATTCCCTTATTAGCCTCAACAAAAAGCTGAGATCCCTCATCAAAACCTCCAAAGCCAGCTATGAAGGCAGAATTGCGGCAGACACTTAACAACCACAAAGCCTCCTGGAGTTATATCAAGAATCTCCATGGCAATATCCAGCTTTGCTCTGAGTTACTGCACAATGGTACCTCCTATACTGAGCGAGCCAACAGATATTGCCAACATACCGGCAGACAGACTGTGCCAATTTTACCCCTCCTCCCCACAAAGGACCAATCTCAATACTAGAAAAATGCCAGGCATCCAACATTACTGCAGCACAGGTTAAAGCGGCATTGTCTAAGGCTAAGAATACAGCTTCTATGGGACCCGACAATATCCCTGGCTGTGCTCTACATGAATTACAAAGGGAATTGGCACCTGCGTGCTCTGTTCACTCACAGCCTCACCTCATGCTTTGTCCCTACCGAATGGCGCACTGCTACAGTCATCCCTCTCCATAAAGGAGGAGCGACTACAGACCCTGGAAATTATCGCCCCAGTAGCCTGACGAGTCTGGCATGTAAAGGCTATGGAGCGCATCATCATGGACCTAATTAACAAGGATGTAGGGAATCTCCAAACTCTAGATCCCACGCAATTTGGTTTTGTGAAAGGTAGATCATGCCTGCTCAACCTGGTTGACTTCTTTGAGTCAGTCACCAGAGCGGTAGATGAAGGTAAGGCAGTTCCATACAGCCTATCTCAATCTGGCCAAGGCCTTTGATACCACTCCTCACTCAAGAATTCTTGATAAACTCAGCCAACTAGGCATTAACCCCTACATCATTAAGTGGGTTGCAAACTGGCTCACAGATTTTGTGAAAGTAGTGGACTCAAGTCAGACTGCTGACCATTCACGAGTGGATTCCCACAGGGATCGGTCCTGGGTCCTCTCCTGTTTGGCATCTCCTTCTCAAAAGTCCAGGTCAACATGGAGGGACTCTGGCTGAACAAATTCGCAGATGACTGCAAGTTGGGAGCCATTATTAACTCCCCAAGTGATGCAGACATCCTACAGAAAGGCCTCACTGAGACCAATGACTGGTGTCAAAAACCATGGCATTAAGCTTAATGCCAGAAAATGCGTAGTCATCCCCTTTGGGAAAAACTCAGTTCCCACTAATTACCACATTGACAGCAACCTCTCCTTCGACCACCACATTGCCACTGTGGTCAGAAAGTCCTTCCATGTGGCACATCTTATTACCAAGGGTTTTGCATCCCGGAAGAAAGATATCATCATTGCTCCTTACTGTTCCCTCATTAGACCAATCAGGAGTATAAAGCCTCATTTGGCATGTACCTCACTAGACACCTGCCACAGCTGGAGAGGTCACAAAAGTGCCTCACGAAGAGGTTCCTAGACCTTAAACACATGTCTTTCATGGACAGACTCAAAAACTCCAGTTATTCTCTGTCTCATATCGTCTAAGAGGCGATCTCCGATTGACTTACAAAGCCATGTCTGACCCAGCTCCGTTAGAAATGCTACATCTAAAGAAATCCCAATCCCTCCACACCACGCACTCCAGAGACCTCAATCTCATTACCACATTCATCAGAACATGCTGGAGGGACAGGTTCATAACCCAGAGACTACCCATGCTTTGGAACAGATTTCCCATACGTGTCAAGCACAGCACCTCACTAGCCATCTTCAAGCGGATCACTCCAGTGGCTCTACTTGATAGAGGCACTGGGAACTAACGACGGGCGGCACAATGTCAGGACACTTCTATGGTCTAGGCTTTTAAAGGCCCCAGGGCCATTAGCCTAGTACACACCTATAAACCTATGATATTAACAACTTAGCTAAGCAAAAAGCCAAAGAACCTACAGCTGGTTATATGAAGGCACTCACCATAACTACATCTTTGAAGTATAAGGTCTGGCTATATGACAGGCAGAACTTATGCCTGTAATCATTAAGACAGCTTGAAATTTCTTAAGTACTTTGCGCAGTTAAGGCTCATATACATAAAATAAGTCGAATTTTATAATTCAAAACAGAAAAGGAACACAATGAAACTTGGGGGGGGGGGGTCATGAAATAAAAAGTAGGATTCTGGATAGAGATCCTTAAGGAGAATGGAGGATAACAACCACCATACAGAATATTGTATTAATAAAGTGGCAGAAAGTATTCTATGAACCAAGGCAAAATGAGAGAAGGAAATTTTGCCAAAAGGGATGACTGCAGGTGGGATAAAGAAAATAGGAAAAAGGGTGCCGGGATTTACGGGAGAAAACTGCCAAAGGAACCAAGATACTTACGGCAGGTAATAGGCTGGTGTGAGGCGAAGAAGACACTTGGACTGCAGGCTAGCGACTGCCTTCCCTACCAGGGACTGATACCAGAATACAAGTAGAGAGAAAGGCATAGGGTAATCTTGAAAGACCTGCTCTGGTAAAGTTTTTTGTTGAATCTAGAACAAAAGCAGCTATTAAAGGGATAATTAAATAGGGCATATCAAACATTGTATAAGAATCAGAGGAGGTTAAAAAAGATTGGGGAAGAGAGACTGGAAAAGCATTTTACAAGATAACAATGGGAAGACATACATGACTCCCAAGTACACAACAAAGTCCAGAAGGTTTAGCATTTTTGATTAAGTGTTTCCATATGTATTTTTATACCACAAGCAGACTTTAAATACATTTTCCTTAAATAAATACCAAATGTTGGAGGTGTGATGGGGAAGAAAGAGGTAACTGGGAATATGTGTTCTAGGATTGTAATGAGTAGGTAGATTTCAAACATTTTCCTATAGAGTACTCATAGGTTCATACGTTGGTTCTAGGCTATCGGCCCTAGGGCCTATACAAGCTTAGCCACAACAATTCCCTGGATATTTCTTCCCACAAGATTTACTTCCCTGGACCCCTGCCTAGCAGGGCAACTGACGTAATCCCAGGGGTAAATTTCACCTCCCATCCAACTGTCAAGGTTCCTTTTGAAGAGGGCCAAGGAGGTGCTCTGCTGGACATGTATGGGCAGTCTATTCCAGAGTATGGGGAGTCTCTGGGTCAGGAACCTATCCCTCCAGCATGTTTTGTTCATTGTGATGACAATGTTTAGATTCCTGGAGCATGTGGCTCTGAGGGATTGGGATTTCTTTAAGTGGAGCATGTCCAACAGCTCAGGGTTTGACATGGCCTTGTATGTTAAGCAGAGATCACCTCTGAGTAGACGAAATGCCACAAAGTATAGCTGGAGTTTTTTTTTTTTTTTTAGACAATCAGCATAGGGCATCTGCTTTAGGCCTGTGATTCTTTTAGTGAGGTATTTCTGCTGCCTTTCCAGTTGTTGCAGATGTCTTGTGAGGTACATACCAAATGGGGCATTGTACTCTATAATGGGTCTAATGAGGGATGAGTACAGCGGGATAATGACCTCCTTTTTCCTGGATGAAAATCCCTTAGTGATGAGGTGTGCCACATAGATTTCCTGACTGTTGTGGCGATATGGTTATTCGAACGGGAGACCACTGTCCACCTGTGTCCCCAAGTCTCTCATCACACTTTCGGTGTTTAGTGTACCACCACCTATGTGGTAATTCATGGGTACATGTTTTTCAGAAAGGGGATAACTACACATTTCTTGGCATTAAGCTTGAGCCCATGGCTCTGGCACCAAGCATCTGTTTCTGTAAGGACCTTTTGTAGAATAGCCACATCATTTGGGGATTCAATAATGGCTCCCAGTTTGCAGTCATCTGCGAACTTTGCTAGCCAGAGTCCCTTAGTGTTGGCCTGTACTTCAGAGAAGTAGATGCCAAACAAGAGCAGTCCCAGGACTGGACCTTAAGGTACTCCACTTGTCACCTGTCTGGAGATGGATTTGGAGTTGGCTACTTTTAGTCTGGGTTCTGTTAGTAAGCCAGTTGGCAACCCATCAAGTGACGTAGGGATTTATGCCCAGCTTAGTAAGTTTATCTAGGATTCCAGAGTGGGGGATGGTGTCAAAGGCCTTGGCGAGGTCCAGATAGGTTGTATGGACCTCCTTACCCTCATCCACAGCTCTGGAGACTGATTCGAAGAAGTCAATCAGGTACTCCATCAGAATTACTGGTAAGCAAATGACTGGCTACGGAAAAAAATTTTGCACTGGGGCATAGGATCAGAGTTGCCTAGACATAAGGTCTTATTACAGTTTAATTGTGTTGGTTGCCAAAAAAAGCTATTACTAGAAACTGGAAATCAAAGTTTAAACTAACTGTATTTGAAGTGAAACAGAAAAGAACTAGAAGAGGGATTTAGAAAAGGGAAGGAGCAAATTACATAGGAATAAGAAATTTTGGGAACACTTAAAATACTGTCGTGGAGGAGGAGGAGAGGTGAGGTTTAAGGGAAGGCAGGAATTCAGTTTATGTAACTTTGGACTTATGACTACAAAGATATGTAATGTACAAGTTTTGTAAATGGGAAAAATTTTATTAAGGTTTGATTTATTTTCTGTTAATGTTTGCCTATGTCTTAACTGATATTTAACATGTGCTAAAAAGAGAACCTCTGACCAAATGGTGAAAATTAAATGAAGAAATGAACACAAGCATTAAAAAAAGAAAAAAAACAGAGCAAAGTAACAAGAAAGGGAAGAAACACTAGACACACTGTCCCAAAGACAGAGCTGGTCACAAAGATGCATTACTATGCTGAGTGCCTTACCGAGGTGTTCTAATCCAGCTATGAGACTGACTGCAGGCCAGATTTCCCAGCATACCAAGTTAACAAGTAGGTGGAAGCACACTACAGCACCAACACCTCAAGATGGTGGATCCAAAACAGACTAACCCAAGAGGTACGAAACTTCTAATGCATGGTTAAAATATGGTGAGCACTCCAAGCTGAAACCACAAAGATCTTACACGGAAAGGCATTACAAAACATAGTGTTATATATACACAGATCACTTTAGTAAAAATAAGTGATCAGAAATAACTCCCTCCTATACTTAAACCACAATCTGTCACACAGTTAACTACCTTAGCAGAATACCATACGTAAGAACAAATACTTGAAACTGTGTAACACAAAAATAAACTATTGCAGAGTGAAAAAAAGTGTTCATATACCAGTCATTATTACAGCCTACAGTGAAACCGGTGTGTCCTAAAGCACTGCATCACAATGAACTGAACAATGCTCCACAGTTTCATACAATATATGAAACAAACCAAGTTAATAGCTACAATAGGGTCTTAATGCCCAGTGCATTATTGCAGCACAACACACCTTTTGCTCTTAACTACAGCCGTCACCAAAAAGACATATGCAATTAAAACCATCTTCACAGAAGTTTCACTGCAGAGTACAAATGGTATGAATGAAGCAGAGAGAGATGCCCTGTTCTTGCAGTGTTGTCTTCACACAGTGTGCTTTTGCTAGCTACTTTTGTTTAGTCAGTATACCACCATACAAATATGAGAGGCAATGGGTTAAGTCCTAAAAGTAGCAAAAATCAAAGGTCTTTTTCACCATGCTTACCACTCATATCCACTATACAACCATGTAATATTTCATATGAGAGGTCCACTCTTAAAACCTCTATTATGGATAACATTCGTATCAATCAAATCACTGTCATCATACCTTATATAGCACTTCCCAGACACATTATGCTACACCTGCTTTCATTTACAAACACGTCTCTGTCCCATAAAACAGAACAAAGCAAAAAAAAAAAAAAAAAAAACTAAGAATGAAGGAACTCTTAATTATCAAACAATTAAAGAAAAGATAAAATAGGAGGTATTTAATAACTAAAATAGCTTTCAACCACCATAATATAACCAAAATGATGCAAAAAATTCAGAGACAAGCAAGTTAAATTACAATACACTTTGTGGACAGAAGAACTTGCATATTTCTATAATAGTTTACTCTGACTTCATCACAAGAAGACTGTACAAAAAAATCCTAATGTATAATCTCAAACAAATCAGTTGATAGAAAACAGTCAGCTGATACGTGGATAAATATGAAAACCATACGAACACAGAATTAAACGAAAATGAAATCACGTATATAAAATTACACAAGTTTGCACATAAAGAGTGAAACATTAATGCAATAAAGAAATGGAGTGTCAATGAAGCACAACTTAGTGTTTTAAAAATGAGAATTACATAATACTAACAGGATTGTTTCACTCAGGAAAACAGGCTGCATTAAACCTTCACTAAAAAAACAATTCAAAAACAGGGGAAAATAACTTCAATTTCTGCAGATAACGCTCTTAACTGATTTATATCATTACTATAGTAGACTCTTACATCTGAGTGGTTAAAGGAAGATATTAGTAATATTTGCTCTTTATATAGGTTTAAATCCAAGTAACTAAAACGTGACTGGCAGCATACAAGTAGACCCAAAAAAATAAAAAAAACGCAGCCCAGGTGCCACAAACCAGATCTTTACTACCAGTTTAAGAACTTTCTCAGAAGCTAAAATCCTCCATGAATTCTCGACTTTTATAAACACAGAGAATTGGAGTCAAAAACTAATCAAACCATATTTAAAGTTACAAACGCATCATTAAATGCAAAAACAATACATATAATGAAAACAAAAACCTTCAAAACATATAATATAAAAGCTGAATATAAAACCAATAAAATATGCTGAAGTGATGGCGCTTTCAACATTAACAATGGTTTGATAAAAATAACCTCATTCAACCCAGGGAAACACTTGCATTCAACATCTGCCACACATTTCCTATATTCCACTTTAAGCTCCCAATCTCCACCCTTTTCAGATGTGGATACTTTCTCCAAAACACTAAAGGAGAATTTCTTAAAATCTTCACAACAGAATGTTTGAACAACGCATTATTAACATTACCTTTTTTTAATAGCATAATTATGTTGGTAAATCCTAGTTTTTAAAGAACCAATAGTCTTACCAACATAAAAAGGTGGGCAGGACGCACAACACACAATATAAATCACCCCTCTTGATGTTATAATCATGTCTCTCTTAATAGAGATCACATTTGAAAAAACAGATACCAAGTGTGACCCCTCAAGGATAAATCTACACTGTCTACACACCCCACAGCGCTTCATCCACGAATTGGCAGCAGATGACACATCAACCTTTTGCTTCCTTTCTAGGATGGTTTTGATATAATCGCCGTTTTTAAAAACCACTCTAGGAAAATCGCCAACCAAGTTCAATAACCAGAGTGTGCCAAATACAGTGTTCCAATGCCCCCAATGCAGTTCATCAAAGGAAAAACATCCCTGTTGTACTGCATAACAAAAACCAAAGAGGAGTCCTTCACTTGCGAAACATCCTTACTAACCACCAATTTTCTAGCATGTAAAATGGGGATATATCTCGTGGGTCTCTCCTTAACCTCCCATGCCAGACACTCGTCCAACAAATCCTGGGGATACCTACGATTCTTAAACATCCCGCTTAATTTCACTATCTCGGTATCAAAATTCTTATCAGACACCAGTCTGCTTAATCTACTATACTGTCCTTTCACCAAGTTCTTCTTTTGCCATTTTGGATGTTGGCCATCATAATGTTAGTAGGCATTTGAAAATGTATCTTTGCGGTAAATAGTGGATTCATATCGCCCCAACTCCAAAGTTTTGTATTAATTAATGTCCAAATAATTAAGGGACAAAACATCCACTTGGTAGGTAAACCTTAAAAAATCAGTTGAATCATTAAAGTACCCAATAAAACTCTCCAATTCTTCCAAATTACCTCTCCAAAGGATAGAATCATCATTCAAAAACTGGAAATATGAACTAAGCACATATTTAGTCTCCCAATACCAAAGCACCATATTAGCAAAAATTGGGGTTGATCTAGCCCCTACCGTCACTCCTTACATTGTTTAAAATACTCACTTTTGTAAAACACAAAGTTGTTGACCAAAACACACTGAATGGAACCCTTGCTACAGCTTCTAGAAAATGCCACGAGTCCATTAATAATTGTTCTTTGTTAACCCCAAAAGATTTCAGTTTAAGGTCAACATATTTGGCAAAGGGTTCAGTTTTCACCCCACCTGACGCCACACTTGGTCTTAGTGGTGGGTCAACTATGGATTTGTGGACCTCAGATATCTAAAAAATCACAGGGATCCTAAAGTTCTTAATCACAAACAATTCCCTCAACTTCTGGGGGTAAATCATAGGGCACAAAAATGTCCTCTAGTTCTAAATCAATTGCATAGTAGGCTGTGTAAATCTCATTACGAGAAACCTCCAATACCAAGAAATTAGTTAAACTGATGTGTGAGCACAGGAAGTTCAAATGCTCGGCAGTTGGTTCAACCACAGCAACTCACTTAAATCCACGCTGTAAAGGATAAAGAACTATTCCACAGCTATAATGGACCGTTTATTCAGAGAATTCACGAACAGTAATACACCATAAAAACCAGCAGCAAAACCTTCACATCCACTTGACATCCACCAAAACACTAAAACGTTACATTAAGCAAGCGAATTTACCAACTTCTTCAGAATACAGTTCTCAAATGTTACCTTCCTTAAATACACAGGTCCCACCCCAATTTTAAATTGATTGATTGCTCAATTATATCAATTAGTAGTTTAAAAAAACTCCCTTTATGACAAGCCACCAAATCTATATCCTAATGGCTTTACTTAAACTTTATTGTTTATCAGCATATGTTAATATATATTTTTTGATGTATAGATTTTCCTTTTTCCTTCATTACGAGAAACCTTGACAAAAAAATTCCCATTGTTCAAATATTCCATCTTTTTAGAGAAATATAAAAAGTAATCCAATAATCACCACACCTCCCCCTTATCGGATTTCATCACCCTAATATTCCTGTCATTAGCCAGAATATGTAGATCATCTCTCTCTTCCTTAGAAAGATTAAACAATCTGGCTTTATATGCCTTGTGCCATTCACAAAGAGTTTTATCATACAATCTTATGAACAGTGCAACTGGGGGAAAGAGTTAACAATATGCCTACCAAGCTAACCATGAGACCCACTCATCATACTGTCAGAATAGAAACATTTTAAATTCAGTTTTCTAGTGTATGTTCTTAACTCAGTCAAGTAATCCACCACATTGAAATAAAGTTCCATAGACAGATGTTTTGTCCAAACTGGAGTAATTTGTATATCATACAACCCCCAAAGTCAAAAACAGTACCTCTTGCAAAAATGTCCTTACCATAAGCTGAAACTTCAACCACGATCAATTCATCAATAAAATAGTCATCCAGGGTCCTTAACGGGGTAAGCAAACCGGGAAGTGTAACTGTTTCAGTGCTGGTAGTTGTAATTGTAATCCTCTGCTCGCCATTGGTTGCCCTTTATAGTCCATTGCTTGTCTCGCTTCTCTTCCAACTTTTTCAACTTCCTGGGCACCCCCACATCCAAAAAATGGTCATTCTGGCCATTTTTATCAGACATCTGATGATCATCGTCCTCACAATCTGTCTGGTCAATCAATGAACGCCTAGTGCCATGGGGTTTTTGGATAGACCATTTTCTCAGAGTAATCTCTGTTGTCTCTAGAAACATTTTTCTGCTTTCTTTTAATATGCTGCCTCCTCCATTTTATTCAACCTTTACAAAATCTTAGCCAACTGTGCAGAGAACTCAGGAAACAAGCCCTTCTTCATTTCCATATCCAGTTTGGCAATTTCTCCTTCCAACTGCTTCATCTGCCATGTGTTCTCTCATAATGATGTCCATTAGTTCGAACCCACAACGGTCAAAAAACTCCACTAATTCATTGTGCAAAATCGAGTCAGCCACCACACCATTAGGATACTTATACATTCTCAACCCCCTCGGCACATGCTTATTGGCAATACAAAAACCAAGAAATGAATTGTCCATTTGCAAGGTCTTAAACTCTTTTCGAACCTTTTCATTTTGGCTTGGAAAGTAAGATCATAGTCATTAACGGCTCCATTTTAACTCTCACCAGAAGCATCAATTGCCGGTGGCACTGAGAAAGTGTATTTTGATGTAAACCATGCTCTGAAGTCATCAGGGACAAGCCTGCCATTCAAAGTATTTAACTCCACACCACGCACTCCATTTTGAGACAGCCTTAGTAGCAGAGACCCTAGTGGCAGTACTCACATTAACAGCTTCAGCAGCAACAGAACGAGCATTATTACAGTCATTTCCAGCCACAACATTTTTAGTAACAGTACTGAAGCATCCATACGATCCTTTAGTTGACTCGTACAGCCCAGCAACATGGTAAAGTTGACCTGTGAACCATCATTTCCACCAGCAGCATCACCAATAGTACATTGTTCTGTAAAAAGATCCGTTTGGGCATCCTGATTGCACACACACCCCAAAAACAATGCTAAGTAATCAAAATGCCCTTAAAAAAATCAGCAGAATCATTCAAGTACCCAAAAAAACTCTCCAATTCTTCCTGATTACCTCTCCAAAGGATAAAAATATCATATTTGCTGTTTTTGGATGACATCAGGTTTACTTTTCATTATATGTAAGTTTTTTTGCATTTAATGATGTGTGTATAACTTTAAATATGGGTTGATTAGTTTTTGGCACCAATTCTCTTATAAAAGTAGAGCATTAATGGAGGATTTTAGTTTCTGAGGAAGTTCTCCATTGAACGAAAGCACTTAAACTGGTAATAAATATCTCGTTGGTGGCACCTGGGTTGCATTTTTTTTATAAGTTTAAATCTAATATTGCGTCCCACCATCCCTACATTGTTGATATCAACAATATAGGGATGGTAGGAAGCAATACTACCCTGTTGGAAAATATCTTCCAACAGGGTAACCTCTACCTGTGAGCATATCCATCAGTTTATTTCCTCCACAAAAGACAACTTCAGAGAGTAATCTGTGTAGTCTAACTGTCCTTACAGTAAACTATGCTAAACATTTTTTCTTAAAAGGGTGGCAACTGTAAAAATGCAGATGCGAGTTTGAAATGTTGGTTCTGTATATATTACATGAATATCTGCCCTTTATAATTAAAAAAGTAACACGAAAAACTATACCTCATAAGAAAAATTACAAGCAAGTTGAAAAAAGTCATAATGTTCTTTAAAAAATGCATTAAAAAAAAAACAAATCTAAAAAAGTGTCACTACTGACCCACAATAAAAATAAATGTCATCCAAGAATTGAGATATAAACTTCAGCAGGGAAATATTTTTTCTCTTTATACCAAATCATGTTAGCATACATTGGTGCACAGGTGGCAACAATCAACATACACAGTTATTAAACAACAAACTCCATAAACTGTTCAATGCCAGAAATATCCTGGGATAATAAATGGCAATATCCAGTGAATGCCAATTAAAAATGCATTCTTGTTACAAACACCATCTCTGCAGACAAAACTTCATCCTTTAAAAGGCTTAGAAAAGGCCAAAAATTCTTTAGAAAACATTTCTCTATTTAACTTCTTTAAAATGTTTTAGAATACCAATAAAAACAATGATTTTCATCAATAAACAGCTGGGAACTCTGTCTTGGAATCACCTGCCACTACAACTGAGTGAAGGGAAGGGTCATCTTTTCTTAAAACCGTTTGGTAATATTTAATATACTTTTTTTTCCCATTTTACTAACATCAACTCAAGCCCAAGATTAATGACTTTATATTCTAACATAGTACATTCATCTTAAGTTGGACACCACCAATATCCAAAAATGTTCAGCATTTAAATTAAAACAGTTTAAAGAAAGACAGCAAAAATTTTTGAACCTCTAGTTGATAAATGGATAAATATTTTCACACTGTAAAGGTTAGACTAAACAGCAAAACATCACGAAAAAGTGAAATTACTCCACAGATTACTGCAGTTACTCTTTCTGGTCAAGAATCTAGATAGAGCAAATACCCCACAAAATAACAGCAAGACCACCACAATAAACATCAAGCAAGCTTGACAACAAACCACTGCAAAGATGTTTTTTTTCACTTCAGCATCATCGTAACTGTTATTGACTCAATCAGGCAATTTCAAATGATGAAAGTCAATCGCCCTGCAAAGGCCACAAGAATTAAAACTAGGTATTTAAAAATTAACTATTCATTACTTACAGTATTTTAGGTAGGATAAGGCTAAAGGCAAACAGATAATGATCACTGAATACGCACGTCTGAAAATTAGTACAAGAATATGGTATAATGCATTTTAATTACTTTTTTTTTTGTGGAGGGGGTCCTGAGGTGAAGCACATTCATTTTCAAGTAAGCACTTTTCTGACATTACAGGAGGCCAAAAAACGTTTTTCCCTTTGATGAATGGGAAAACTAGGAAGAAAGGGAATAGACGCTAAAAAAAAACAGATAAAACCATCTCCTGTTAAGACGCACAGGAAACATTCAGCGCATATGAAGAAAATCTGCAACGCCAAGAAACGCATCCTGTACTACCAGCAATTAAGGAGAATAAAACTTATAAAAATAAAGGAAGCTATCAAAGCCTGAATTTTACTCCTATAATGAGAAGTCATTTACAAATCAGACAGTAAAATACAGAACATTTTACAATTTGAGAAAGTGATTCTGTATAACCTTACTGTTGCACAGAAATTTAAATGGGTTCACTTTCAATGGGCTTACTAAATATGGCCAGAAATATAACATACAAAATGGTAATCAGGTTACAATAGTCAGTAGGATAAATAAAACTTAAAGGGTGCTAATACCACTACAAAAGATTTAAGACAAAGCTTACTTCTTACCTGCCTTACTGGACAACAGCATGAAAGAAGCAAATTGCCTGCTCGAGGCAGAAACTCCACATTCTAGAGGCAGATGGTCCATTCATTCCTCATACCGACTAGGCTCCAGATTACGTATGGAGAGGACAGTCTTCTCAGAAATCCAAAGGACAAAAACTAATGGACAAGAGAAGGAAAACTACTGTCAAGACTGATCTAGACTTGAACTTTAATATTCAGGCAACGTGAAAGTACTTGCAAGCTTCAACATTACACATCCCTAAACAGTAAAATAACACAGCCGCACTACCTGTTAACACTGACATTTGCTGTTCATAGGTTCATAGACTAGTACTAAGCTAACTGCCCTTGCGAGCCATTTTAAGCTTAGCCAATTATCCCTTGCGAGACTCGAACCCTGCACCTTGTGCTTGCAAGACAAACACCTTAACCACTATGCCACCCTCCCGGTGGTTATACAGTCTACACTTTAAAAAGGCTTTCATGGCTCATGTGGCATAACAGGATGAATTCCCTAATACGACTCGGGCAATCTGCGTTCAACAAGTAGGCCAGCCAAAGCATGTGGAAGGTAAGGGGAGTGATGACATGGCCATAAGGCTTATTGTCTGTCCCCGGTGGACACGGAGATGAGCTGCTCACACAACTGTAGCATCTTCATATTAGGAACCATCATTGTAGCAGGATTCCTTATCTGCAAAGAGTACCTGAAAGGAATACCAGAAGAGAGGTAGTTAAAGCATCCCTGCAGGATGGCAGCAGTAACATTTGCTCTGCTTCTAGACTGGATATCCAGACTGAACTTCAGTCCATATTTTCTGTATGCATTAAAATAGCCACACAAATTCCCTGGGCTGAAAAACACTGTAGTCTTGACTGCTTCTACACAAGAGTACAACCCAATAAGCACTATAATGTTTTGTTTCTAGACTCAGAAAAATGTGCAGTTCACAGGTATTTTAGATTATGGGTCTGCAAAGATCTTTGGAAACAGCCATACATTCCCATGAAGTTTTTAGCTCTTATACCAAGTACAAATAACCCAACAATGAGTAGAATGTTTATAGGTTGCCCCTCTACATGATGGGCAAGGGTGCTAAACCATGGGGGAATTTGCTGTTATCCATCCATTCGCCCAAACTACTTGCAAAGTACTTTGTTTTATGTGGAAAAAGACTACTCCAAAGAAGTGGTATTGTCGGATACATATCTAACTTCTAGCATGTTCTATTTGTTTTACAAAAGAAATTTATACCTCAAGTGGGTGTTTATGCATCGACTGGACTTTCAAATGTGCATCATGTCTGACAATATATTGTCTGCTGAGGCTCTGTACACAACAGTCTGCACAGTTTAAGACTTATGCCCTTTACTTTCTTAATAAGTAAACATCATGGGCCTTTGATTTGTGTTGAATGTTTGGAAAGGTACATACAAAGGTGGTATTATACACCATCAGCCAGATGAGTGCAGAATACAATTAGATCACATCACTGGACCTAGACACTGTGCAATGAAAAGCAGTCTTATGTTAGTGAATATGTAGTGAGTGAAGGACATCTCTGAACAGAGACAATGGACTAGGTACTAGCCTGGCTGCCTTTGCAGGCCATTTTAAGCCCATCAAATTTCCCTTTCAAAAGTTAGGATCAAGCCCTGTACTTTGTCCCAGTGAGGAAAACACCATAACCATTATGCCAAATCCCAAAATGAACTTCTCCAGTCCCTAACTACTCAATCAATATTTTGGGGTTGGAAGGTCTGGTTCTAAGACTGACCCTATCTTAAAGATAACATAAGGTTTTCTTTAACATGGGAGACACTCTTCTGGCGGAAGTTGCTCCCATCAAAGAGACAGTCTTCCAGGGTAAGGACTTCAATGATACAGAGGATCAAAGGATCCCAGGCAGTCAATGGATTACAAAAAACGTCCTAAGGATGGGGCTTTGACCCCTTAAGAAACTTCAAATGAAGTGCCGCTATGCACACTGCTACATCAAGCAGTGAATTAACAAGGGTAATTCTAAGATGAGGCATGTCACAATAGTGGAAAGGTATGCCATAACTGAGGGGGTAAGAAAAAATTCTTAACTAAAAACTCAAATAGGTACTGCAGCACTTAAGATCTTGCAAAAAAGCAGGAGGCCTTTTACAAAAAAAAAAAAAAAAAAAGTCAAATGGCAGAAGTTCTCATTATGGTTAAACTAAGGACAGCCTCTTGAAAAAGGTCATCAGGATAAAGGGATTCATATGGCACTTACGGTCCTGAAATTTAGATGCACGAGTATTCCCCATTCTTACGGATCAGAATCATGTTGTACTGTGGTGAAAGAAAGGCCTTACCTGGGCCATACGGATAAACAGAGAACCACAACTGCTGGTGCCAATGGAGGCAAATAGCAAAACCCTGGTCCTATTTGTCCTTGCACTGTGGTGTCCCTGACAGCAATGGTAAAGAAAGGAAGGTGCACAACAGATGCTTCTGCCATGGCATTCGGTAAGCATCTGCTTTCCAGGGCTTCGGACGTCAGAGCTTGAAGCTAAAGACCTAGACCTGATGGTTGTTGCAAGGTAAAAAAAGTATGTGGAGGGATCCTCTCTAATAGAACTCAGAAAGCATCTCTGAATTCATCTGCTCTGGATACTGATAAATGTCTGCAAATGCATTCCAGCCTGAAGGAATGCAGGATGATTTCAACAGAAGCATTTATGCTGTCATTTCCCAGATCATTAGGGTCAGCATGAATAAAAGGCAAGAGATAGGGCCCACCCCTTGCTTACCTGTACAACCAGTTGATTGGTATTGCCTGCAATGACTCTCCAAGTCCTTATCAATTCTGTCATGAAAGCCTTTAAGGCTAATACAACTGTCATAATTTCCTTTACTTTTATAGGATTATGCAGCATTTCCTTGTTCCAAGTAACACTCACCATCAGCTGGGCCAAATATGTCTTCCCACATGCTGCCCGAGATTTCCATGGTTAGGGTGCACTTCTCCAGCAGGACAGCAGGGTTACATAGACTTCTTTCCACCTACTTGGCCCACCAGGACAACTCTCTTCTGTGATGAACAGTACCCACTTAGGAAATTCAGCACATACACTGGTTCTCTCTCATGTGAAGCCTAGCCGAAGCACAGTAAGGACAGCGGCCAAGTCGGCTCATGCCCTCATCTGTTTCCAGGCTGCAATCCTCCTCCTCTTGAGCCAAAGTCGAGTAAGAAATAACTAACTACAGAAAATAAAGGATATCCACTCTTCTCTGCGTCCAGGTAAGCTCTCAGGAAGGTCCTGGTCAATCTCTGGTTTAAGGCTCGATTTTGTGAGGTTGAGAAAAAAAGCCCAGATTGTTTAGGCTTGCAACACTTGAGGCAAAAATGCTGTCCATTTCTCCACTAAAGGCTATCAGATTAATATTTATGTTCAGATAGATAACTGCTTAATGTCCCATGTTCTAGGGGGCTAAGCATTTGACAGACACTCTTGGCACTGAGAGGAGGCCAAAGGGGAGAGAAAATGTGGATACGCTTGTCTCACACCCTGAATGTGACAAACGCTGCGATCCTTGTAAATAAGGATGCAAAGGTAGGCATTGCTCAGATTTAAGCTGACCAAACAGACCCCTCCCAACCATGGACTAAGAAATTGGAGTACAGCTTGCTGGGTGACCATTTTGAATTTCTTGACTTTCAGAAAGTTGTTTAATTTGGACAGATCTAAAAATTAGCCTCCAGTGGTTGCCCTCCTTGAGGGATAAGAAAAGCCTGGACTAGAATCCCCATCCTTCTTCCACTGCATCATATGCAACCAGTTTCTAGAGGACAAAGGCATCCAAAAGGGGCAACAGGAATTGAATTCTAGAGGGCAGGATGTCCACATTAACTGGGGACTCAGCTTAATTCTAAGGGGCACAGGCATCCACAAAGGGATAACCCAGCTTAATTCTACAGGGCAGGAGTATCCACATAAATCAGAAGAGAGCAGAATTCTACTCTGCATCCATGCGATATGTTTCTTGTTCACCTGACATCCTGATGAACTACCCTTTAAGCAAGAGGATAAGAGATGGGGCAAAGTCAATAGAGAAAAGGAGGGCTGCTGGGTAAGAAGAGATGCCCACCTCAACCCCCGACCTTCTGCCAAACACAGCATACATATCCCTTTTCCTGTTCATACTGTTCAACTCTAGTTCATTTTTTTGTAAAATGGTTGGTACTCAGACAATTCCTGTTACACTTTGGGATTGGAGGGTGAATATGTTGCTTCACTAACCCTGACCCTTCTCTAAGAATTTAAAAACTTTCCATAAGGGTGGCCTAGGTGACAAGTCTTTGTCCAAAGAAACATCCAACAGGTGCCCTTTTCACTCTGCAAATGAATTCAAGCACATCTCCAAAGGCCATCCCAGTGGCTTCCAATCTGGTGGAAATGTCTGTTACACTGCAGGCACCTTTAACTGTATGTCAGCCTAAACAACTTTTAGGGTGGCCAAACTTAACTTTATCCTCAAGGCTTTCTTCCAGGACATATGCTTCCACATGTGCTGTTTTATCTCACCTTCATAATTAATATGCATGTGATACTTCAGCACTTTGTCTTCTGTTAACCAGGTTAGTCCAGCTGGGCTGGTGTCCCATTTTCAATGGAAACCCGAGGAAAAAAGCTCCACACGAAAACAACAATGACAATAACAAAGTTACATTTAGGTAATATGAATACAGAACTACATACATCGTTGCCATAATGGAAGTTAACAAAAGATCAAAGTCTGGAAAAAGAACAGTTGAAAAATTGTGGATTTGCACTAACAGAAAAGTAAGCCCCCAATATATCTTAATGATTACACCAAGTTGGTAGAGAGGAAGAGGAGGCATTAAATAGAAGGGTTAAATAGTAGGGGGGGATGCATAGGAGAATCAAGAGATTGAGAAAAACATAACTAAGAGAGAGGGGGGGTGGGATGCTTAGTAGCTAAGGAGAAGAACATGAGATTTAAGTATATTACTGCTCAGAGGCATAAACCCGCGGTGGTGCTGCGGTAGTGTTGTCGCCTCACAGTAAGACGCTGTCCAGTTCGATTCTCAGCTAGAGCGTCTTCTGCGTGGAGACATGCGTGAATGGGCGTACCTTCGTTGAAGGTTGTGAATCAGGCCTGGCAAGCCGGTACGTAAAAATCAACTGCCAATCATTAGCGGACCGGAGTTCCGCTGTGGCAACCCCTAACCAGGAAAAGCCAAAAGACACAAACAAACAAACTGCTCAGAGGCATAGCTAAGGTAATACAGTACTAGTTATTATAAAGATTATGTAACTGAAGGAGAGGAGAAATTGTTACAGATGGACGAGTGGGGGACTATGTATTAGGTAAGGTGGTAACAAGTGCAGGAGGTGGAGTTAGCAAGGTAGTGTTTCAATTCTCTTCTGAAATGGATCGAGTTGGGAGTTTGTTCCAAGTTTGAGACATGCAGCATTTATAAAGTAATCTACATTTTGTTTTATTAGGTCTGTAGGTTTGTCAAGTAGCATTTGGTCAGCACTAAGGAGAGACCAAGAAGGTTTGTATAGGGATAGGAGGGTGGGCAGAGGAGGACAGTTTTCAAGTTTGTAAAGTGAGTCAGCTGTAGCTGAGAAAGTTGGAGTAGTTTAGGGAATTCAAGCCACTGTAGTTTAAGGGCAAGGCAGTGATGGGATTTGTAAGAGGAGATGGAGGCAAATCTAGCTATCTGGTTATTAAGTTTGTTCAAGTTTGGTTAAAAATTTGCTTGTAGTTGGGTAAATATAGGGGAAGCTTAGAGTAGGCAGGGACGAAGTAGGCTTGAGCAAGAGATGTCCTACAGGTGATGGATAAGAATTTTTTGTTTCTATACAGTAAACAGTTATTGAGTGTTCTTTTTGATGGATTGCTGGATATGATCAAATTTCAGTTAATCATCAATTGGGATTCCTAAAAGTTTAGTATGGGAGTCAGCATGAATGATGATGATGTCTAGGGAAGAGAGACTGGAGGAAGTTTTAAGAATGGATATAGACTTTGGAAGGAAAAGAAGCTTTGTTTTCTTAGGGTTAAGAATGAGTTGGTTACTGATTAACCATTGTTCAATGGTGTTAAGTCTGTGTGTGGGAGTGAAGGTCAGTACGGTTGGCAAAGAGGGAGTTAGAGTAGAATCATTGGTGTACTGGATCAGTGAAGAGGAGTAGCAGGCTGAATGTAGAGCTTGTTAGTAAAAAATTAATATTAGAGAGTAGGGGGCCTAGAAATGGCAAATTAGAAGACTGAAGTCATTAAGTGATATACACTTTATTTCTAGCGACTTTCTAAGTTTATATATTAAAAAAAAAAAAAAAACAATTTGTCTTGTTTTCTTTGGCCCTTGTCACCCTGTTATTTTATGCTTTGCTCAGATTACTTATATCAACAGGCTAACAGGTATGCCTACCCTTCTTATCACGGTGAAGTAAGGCCTGGATCCAGATTAGAAATCCAGTGGACTGTAGGAAAACCATCATCCAGTTGGCCAGTAGGTTCCTTTACAGGTATTTAAAATCCTCCTGTATTATGTAACAAATGTCTGGCTTTTCACACCTTGTGGCTAGAAATCTAATTTCAAGAATGCTTATTCAAAGGAATCCTCAAACTCAGTAAGAATGGGCTCTTGGATCCAACTTCAAATGCTTCCTCATAAGATTTATGTTGATGCTAGAGGAGATGCCCTCTGTCAGGCAGCCTGAAGAGTAAACAGTCTTCTCACGATCAGTGCTGCACACCATGGGGTGAAGAAGACTGGTAGGAACATGCCATGTCCTCCCCTTCAAGGTCCAACTTTGGTGAGTCTACACATGGAGACTTTCTGAAAATGAAGGCACACAGAGGGCTGCACAGGTTGAAGCTTAATCTGCTATCAAACTATGATGTGTTCCTCTACTGGCACTTTCTTTTATATTTGACTACAGGAAGTTTTGCAAAGATGTATATGATTTGGCTTCAGGCATCTGATTTACCTTTTTGATGGAAAAGCAGAGTTTTAGTTTTCCATAGTCCAGAAAAACTTTTCAAAAGATCTTCTGTTCTATTAGAATTATTGCAATTTTTAACAATATTCAAATGTAGGGGAGCAGTCATGATTTTTGAGGACTGGATGCCCTTTGCTGGTACCTGGCAAATGTCACTGGCCCTGTTGTCACACAGTACCACCCTTTGAGGCCAAGGTAGCAGTAGCAGCCAAAGGAAGAACCATATTGATGCAACTAGAGGGATCAGGACAAAGGCAAGCAGGTCTCTCCTTTAGACAGATGGAGGACAGACAGATTGCAAAGGAGGTTCTCATCTAGGATGTCTATTTCCTGGGCTGAGTCTCTCTACAGAATCAGTCTCTCTGAAAGTTATCTTCTACGGCTGCTCCACTCTTCTTGTTGCAAGGTGGAGACAGGTGGCTTGCCTGATAGATGGCTGGGCAAGGAAGGCTCAAATACTTTTCAAGTGTTTTTTCTAAAAGTCGCATAGTGCTCACAGGAGACTTGATACTTTTCTCCTACAGAAGACAATGTGCATGCAAACCCTTTACCAGAAATTGCTTACACATCCACATGCAGACCCACCCACACCCTCACACTCTCCACCCACACCCACACACACAAACAGGATTTTTCTGTGAATGCAATGTACCTCAGAAAATTTTAAAAAGTCTATTGGTAAAATCATAATTTACATTCCAAAACAGATTTAACAGTCACAAAGAAAATAATGAACACAATATTAACAATTAGCTAAGCTGTATGCTCCCAAACTGGCTATTTCATATTCTCTACAAGTCACCTCGAAGGGAGCCACAGAGTGACCCAATGACCGATCATTTCTCTACAGTAAAAATAAACAGAAGTGGGAGCATCTCCTCATCTGCTACAATTTGGCCTAACACTGGTCTAAAAGCTATGCTTGCTAGGATGTCAGTGAAAGCTTCAGCTAAAACGGACCTGCAGTTTGGATGTCTGCCTTTATTAAATCACTGTGGGTAAGGAACTGCTGCAACAGTTATGATAATGAACATCCATTCATTCCAAAGGTATGTATCGGCACTAAATATCAAGACCTTCACAGTACAGTTGCAGTGTTTTTAGTTTTTAAGCTACATGATTAAATGTTTTGGTGTACTGCTGCTGCTATAACTAAAAATATTTAAATGACATCTTATGTCCATAACTGATGACTGTGTTGCAGCACAGGCCTGAAGAAAAAAACTCCAATATAAAGTAAAAACAGGCACTTAATCTTTTTATTTTTAACGGCGGTGTATATGTACATGGAGATGAATGCAAAGCAAAACATTTTGCAATGCTCAGGAAATATTGGGGCTAACAAATCTCACTCCAAGTCCTAAATCAGATAATTGCATCTGTTTTCAGTGTCCTAAACCAGGTGATTACACCAGTTTCATTAAAGTCTCCCAGGAATAAGGTCCCAAGGAGAAACCTACTCATGAAACTTATCAACCCGGCACATATGAAGCCCTAGGCTCATCTCTGTAAGGAAGATGCAAAACCTTAACAAATGAGCTCCAAAGAGGATTTAATTTTGGATTTCTTAAACAAAGACTCTATCCCTTATTCCATGTCCTCCTGTCTTACGATACAGCTTTATCTTTCACATTCCTCTGACTTTTCTGCCTCTGGCTGCCCCCTTGGCTATGCTTACATTAGGCAAGATGTGACAAGTAAAGCCCAGAGTTTCAAACAGCACTCGCAGCAACTAAAAGTACACTTATACTAAAAAGAAATGCCAAGGCCAGAAGCCAAAAAAGCCATTGATAGTCCTTTCTAGGAATATGAAGCCAAAAAAGCCAGCGACGCTCCTGTCTAGGAGTATGACCAACAGAAGCACAATAGCACACCTTTGGTCAAAAACTGTACGTTTGGCAAAAAACAGGCACTTTGTTGTAATAGCTGCTATAAAAGTACAAATGGTGAGAAAATGTAGGCTCTTGTAGCTATCATGTCACTTGGTTAAAGGGAATGATCATGTGGTCCATCTGGATTATGGCTCCTGAAGATGCAAGCAGTATTTTTTTAACAGCAGCAATCATGAGAGGAAAAAGTAGATTTGGTCATGGACTACTTCACTGTTACTATCAGTGAACCAAAGTTCAAAAAAATATATACACCAAATGCCTTCACTGCCCATATACACCTCCCTCGCAGGAGCTCTTCACAACAACACAACAGAACTCCAGACTATGTCCCTTGGGGAAGTTCTACTGAAGCTTGGTCCATAGAATTATGTATACATATTTTCATATATAATAAATTTGAATGCTCTATAAATGTCAAACATGACTACAAGAAGGGGCTATGCCAAAATGTGTTCCATTACAGTTACTGTTTCATGTACATATAGGTTCATAGATTGGTACTGGGCTAATCGGCCCTGGGGCCTATACAAGCCTAGCCATAACAATTCCCTGGATATTTCTTCCCAATGGCAGAATGCCAGGCTTTCTTTGTAAGAGTGTGGTATGACCTACAATTAAAGTGCTAGGACTGATTATATCAATGAAGTTTTTACATGTACAAAGGTCAAAGTTTCAGAACTACAGGGATCTGAAATATTCAGAACTTCTTGAAAGGCTAAACTGATCTGCTGCTTATTATAGACTTTGTAGTCATGTTCCATCTTGGGTCATCCCTCAGGAAATCCGTGTTTAACAGTTTTTGTTTCCTCCAACTGGATCATGAAATATCCCAGGGAAGATTTAGGATTCTGCATACGTTCTCTGAAGTCTGTCATAAACCTTTACATCTAAAGTCAGTTTCATTCCCCCTTGTTGATGCTCAAGCTCCGGCATAAAACCTAGACCCCCTGTGCCAGGGAAGGGAGAAATGATGGCAGCCTGTGCAATCAGTTCATCCAGATAACCAGGGGCTCAAGCTTGGGTCATAAAAATGGTCAACGGCATCAACAAAAGTACCCTGGTGTGCCAGTGAACCTAAACTAGAAAGCATCTCAGCTGTATCCCACTTAACGTGGATCTGCGTCCATAGATGGTGGCGAATGAAAACAAAGTTAGGAAGTCTTTGGATATCCATGGGAACAGAAATGCTTGTACACACTCCACAGACTAAGGCACAACAGCACAACTGATAATGAAATTTGAATCAATTCCACCCAAAGCACTGTTTTCAATGTAATATGAACACTTTAACTGGAAAGAATTATTCTTATTTGCCCATTTGCAAAAAACTAGCATATGCACTA